>NW_026907869.1:0-91947 GCF_033807575.1 Cydia pomonella
TGCAGGCGTACATAGGCTACGGAGACTGCTTACCATCAGGCGGGCCGTATGCTTGTTTGCCACCGACGTAGTATAAAAAAAAAAATGTATGCAAAATTTCAGCTCAATCGGAAACCAAGATTTGATCCAAACAAACATACGTACATACATACTTACAGGGCAAGCTTGTTATAACAGTGTAAATATAAATCTAATCAAGCCTTAATCTTAGAATGATTAATGAGGTTTAAAACCGTTGGCAATTAAACATTTCAAGTTAATATTAAATCAAAATCGCAACTTCCCCGATGAAGGAAAGTCACTATCAATCCAAGTTACCTTACTACAATGAACTCCCCCCAAACTTTTATATTTTAGTATAGGTGTACCTCGTTTCTAATATGGCATAAAATATACGGCGCCCGTTTTCCTAGAGAGAGTTTTAGGAGCAAACTTGCAATGAGACCCTTGGGAGCTATCAACAACACTTACTCGCAGGTTATCTGCGGTGTCAAGGTTCCATGAAATTTCACTTATATATTACCTGGCTGAGAAACTTTTAATTTTAAATAAATGCTTCGCCAGAGTTTAGAGAATTTTAGCTGAAAGTTAAACTAAATTTAATTAAAGTTAATGGCAATATATTTAGACACCAAAGGACAGATAAAGTTTTGGCAATACCTCCATGAAAAATAAGTTTATATACGTTATGGGACATGCGCTCGCATCGACGGCCGGACGCAACTGAGGCGCGCGCAGGCGGCGCGCACGTATTTATGCAGCGGTTGGAGCGAGATGGAAGACAGGGCGTGCTACTCTCGCAAGCGACATTCTCTGCGGTAGTCCTGAATTGCTGTATTTTCTACTACCCACTTCATGCAACCGGCGATTGTGAGCGGGATAGAAGATATGCCATCGCACTCTAGAGAGGTGCGATTTACGTCAAAGGGTAGATTGGATTCTGTAGTTCTAAGATACCTACCTTTCTATTTTTTCGTAGGTTTAGGAATAGTATATAAGACGACGATACGTTTTAATAAATGTTCATTATTTAACTGACTATACCGCTGTTTACACTTGACTCCTCCTGCCTATTATATCCCCCATAATTGGTGACCCCGACGTGATGACGACCGACCACCGACCATGGCCGACAAGATGTTAGAGCACGCCGAGCCAGTCACCGTTGCTGCAGTCACACGAGCCACAGATTTTCAAGCCCCGCAAAGCAGCGAAAACACATTTTTTGAGAAGTTATCCCAGAAGCTCGACAATTTAACACTCGAAATTGCAGCCCTTCGGTCCGGCGGCCGGCAACGCTATCGCCGTCCCTTTCGCTCTCGCAGCCGTTCCCGTTCGAGATCTATGTCGGCGCATGGAACTTCACGCAAGCCCGGTGATCCTGGATGGCTGTGCAGATATCACTTCAGATTCGGAGACAAAGCGCGAAGATGTGAATCGCCGTGTAGCAAGAAGACTAGCTCATCGGAAAACTAATGCCTACACCGACTCTGGCGGGCCTCGGTGTACCTCCAGTCAGCAACCGCCTTTGTGTCATCGATCGCAACTCTCGAGAACGTTACCTCGTCGACACTGGCGCCGAAATATCAGTACTATCGTCGCATCACAAGAAGAACCAGTTATCAAGCACCTACAAGCTTTACGCCGCAAACGACACGCCGATTAAGACCTATGGAGAGAAAACAATCACTCTTAACTTGGGGCTACGGCGCGACTACCGTTGGACGTTTATCGTGGCTGCCATCAAGACCTCAATCCTCGGAGCTGATTTCCTTCGGCACTACAAGCTGCTACCTGACCTAGATCAAAAGAAGCTCATCGACAAAACCACTAAACTCCAAGTCAACGCATTAACAGTTCGAAGTACTCAAGAAACCGTCTATTTGATCAGCAGCAATCAAGCCTACTACGAGGTTCTCAAACAGTATCCTAATGTACTACGACCAATGTCTTTGAAAACGCCGGCCAAGCATAACGTGCAGCATTTCATCGAGACTACGGGCCCCCCACTCTTCGCCAGGCCACGCCCACTGCCGCCCGACAAATATGCAGCGGCGAAGGCCGAATTCGAACGCTTGATGGAAATGGGCATCTGTCAACCCTCAAACAGCCCCTGGGCAAGTCCGCTGCACGTTGTCAAGAAAAAAGATGGTTCTCTACGTGTCTGTGGCGATTATAGACGTCTGAACGCCGTAACACAACCCGATCGCTATCCTTTACCTCGAATTCAAGATTTTACGTACCAGTTGCACAACAAGAAGATTTTTTCAAAATTAGACCTGAAGATGGCGTATTTTTGGATCCCCATGAACAAAGAAGACGCGCAGAAAACTTCAATAATCACACCGTTCGGGTTGTTCCAGTTTAACTCAATGACGTTCGGGCTCCGCAACTCAAGCCAAACATTCCAACGATTCATGCACGACGTTCTACGAGGCATAGATGGCTGTTTCTGTTACGTCGATGATCTTCTCCTGTCCTCTGAAAATGAAGAAGAACACAAAACACTGCTTCGACAAGTCCTGGAACGCCTAGATAAATACGGCGTAACTCTCAATGTCGATAAATGCGAGTTCGGACGAAGAAAAATCAACTTCCTTGGCTATGAAGTATCACCCGACGGCATCAGTCCCACTCAAGAGCGGATCGAAGCAATATCGAATTACCCAAAGCCGAAGACAGTCTGTGAGCTGAGAAGATTTCTAGGCATGTTAAATTTTTACCGTGACTGCCTACCACATCAAGCGGAACTTCAGTCTCAACTCAACAAGTATCTGCACAACTCCAAGAAAAATGACAAGACTCCTATCGAATGGAACACCGAGTCAGATGAAGCTTTCAAGAAATGCCGCCAAAGCATATTGGAAGCAACTACGCTATCGTATCCAGTTCACGGCGCTCCTCTATGTATCATGAGTGATGCATCAGACCACAGCGTAGGAGGATTGGTCCAACAGAAAGTTGATAATGTTTGGAAACCGCTGGCATTTTTCTCGAAGGCACTGAGTCCGACGCAACGCCGCTACAGTGTGTATGATCGCGAACTCCTAGCGATTTACATGGCTGTAAAGCACTTCAGACGACTTATAGAAGGCAATGACGTCATCGTCTACACGGACCACAGACCACTTACGCACGCACTTACGCGAGCACCGAGCAGCAGCGACACTCCGAGACGCGAGCGCCAACTGCACTTCATTAGCCAATTTTGTTCGAGCATCCAGTATATCCCAGGCGACAAAAACAACATCGCTGACGCCTTATCAAGAATCGAAGAAATACAATGTCCGTCCGCAATAGATTTCGACAAATTAGCCACCGACCAGCGCACCGATGAAGAACTAACAAAATTGAAAACTCAAGAAAATCTGAAGTTCACTGAAGTCACACTACCAGCCATCAATCGACCAATCACGTGTGAGCTCTCAACTGGCACACCGCGACCGTACCTACCTATCGCTTATCGTTATGCGGCCTACAAAGCGCAACACGATATAAGCCACTCAGGTGTACGCGCAACGAGGAGACTTATGGCATCTAAGTTCTTTTGGCCAGCAATGAACAGAGACGTCGCACTTTGGACTCGAGCATGCATTGGATGTCAACGAGCTAAAATAAATCGTCACGTGATTCCACCTATCGGAGAGTTCCCGCCATCTCAGCGTTTCGAGCATCTGCATATCGATATCGTGGGACCCCTAAGAATATCAAATGATTATCGATATTGCGTCACAATGATCGACCGCTGCACGAAGTGGCCCGAGGCAATACCAGTACGCGACATAACAGCTGAAGTTGTCGCTAAAGTCCTGTACGAGCACTGGATTACGAGATTTGGATGCCCGCTACGCATCACGTCAGATCAAGGTCGTACCTTCGAGTCAAACCTTTTCAACGCTCTCCTGAAGAAGCTTGGGACCACAAGAATACGTACCACTGCCTACCACCCTCAGGCGAATTCTCAAGTGGAGAGGCTACACCGCACTTTGAAAGCCGCTCTTATGGCAAGGGGCGAAAGTTCAAGATGGTCCGAAGAGCTGCCTACAGTTTTATTTGGATTACGAGCCGCATTACGCAGCGATAACAACCTAAGTCCTGCATTGATGACGTATGGATCCCCACTACGCATGCCAGCTGATTTCTTCGTACCTACAAAGTCGACGATTGAAGATGCAGAGTTTGTACGACGTTTGTCAGAGATAATGTCATCACTTGTTCCTGTAACCCGGACGCACGCCACGCAATGGAGACCTTTCGTGCATAAGGACCTTGCGTCGTGCACTCACGTATTCGTGCGTAATGACACCGTGCGACCCCCGCTCACACCACCATATGATGGCCCGTTCGAAGTCCTCAAACGCTACGACAAGTATTTCAAGATACAAATGCCACAACGAACTACTGTCGTCACTATAGAGCGTCTGAAGCCAGCCTACATCTACAATGAAGACGTCACAAGCGACAGCCAGACTCCTGCATCTAGCCCAAACACTCAGACGTATGTGACGAGATCGGGCAGAGTCACGAAACGTGTTCGCTTCGCTTGAGAGGGAGTGCTATGGGACATGCGCTCGCATCGACGGCCGGACGCAACTGAGGCGCGCGCAGGCGGCGCGCACGTATTTATGCAGCGGTTGGAGCGAGATGGAAGACAGGGCGTGCTACTCTCGCAAGCGACATTCTCTGCGGTAGTCCTGAATTGCTGTATTTTCTAATACCCACTTCATGCAACCGGCGATTGTGAGCGGGATAGAAGATATGCCATCGCACTCTAGAGAGGTGCGATTTACGTCAAAGGGTAGATTAGATTCTGTAGTTCTAAGATACCTATCTTTCTATTTTTTCGTAGGTTTAGGAATAGTATATAAGACGACGATACATTTCAATAAATGTTCATTATTTAACTGACTATACCGCTGTTTACACTTGACTCCTCCTGCCTGGACCCCCATAGGCCCAATTACGAGGTTTCTTAATATGGTTCACATGGACTACGGGATTCCGACTCAAATAATCGGCGTGTGACATCATAACCCCTTTGCGGTATTCAATCGAAAAATCAAAGTCCTGGAGGTAAACCCACCAAAGGGCAACGCGAGGTAATAAATCTTTTTTTCGTTCTGTGGACTTTAGAGCGTTACAATCGGTAACAACGACAAATTTCAGGCCTACTAAATAGTGTCGGAAGTTTTGCAGAGCCTTAACGACGGCGAGAGTTTCAAGCTCATAAGAATGATATTTACTTTCGGCTCCCTGGGTTGACCTACTGAAATATGCTACGACGTGTTTCTTTGAGTCTGGGTGGATTTGTAAAAGGACCGCGCCGTAGCCTATGCTGCTCGCGTCCGTGTGGACTTGTGTGGGTAGTTCTCGATTAAAAATGGCAAGAACCGGCTCGCTAGTTAACTGTTTAATGAGATCCTGACGTATGGCCTCGCACTCTGCAGTCCAACTAAATTTGACGTTCTTACGGGTTAGATGTGCAATAGGAGCAGTTTTAGAAGCGTAATCTTTAATGTAGCGCCTAAAGTACCCCGCTAAGCCTAATAACTGCCGTACCTGCTTAACATTTTCCGGGGGCGCACTGTTAGCCAAGGCTTCGACTTTTCTTGGGCTCGGTTTAACCTGACCCTGCGATATTACTTTGCCCAAATATTCGACCTCAGATACAAGAAAAGAGCACTTGCGCAAGTTAATTGAAAAGCCAACACTCGTAAGTGTCCTTAAAACCCTGTCTAACAACTCGATCCCTTCACTTACAGAATTACTTAAAAGAAGCACGTCATCGACATAAACCAGGACATTTCCCTCATTAATATGGTCACGCAAGGTATCGTTAATTATGCGTTGGTAGACGATAGGTGAATTGGCCAGGCCATAAGGCATTTTGACATACTCAAAATGATCTTCTGGGGTCACAAAACCGGTAAGGTGAATACACTCCTCCTTAAGAGGAATTTGGTGAAAGCCCGTCGCCATATCAAGACTCGAGAAGAACTTGTAACCACCTAACCTATCAATGTGGTCGTCTATGAGTGGTAGCGGGTACCGGTCCTTTACTGTGATACGATTAAGCGCGCGGTAGTCGACGCAGAGCCTATCGGAGCCGTCACGCTTCTTTACGAGTATTATTGGGCTTGCGTATTCCGATTTAGAACGCCTAATAACGCCTTTATCTAACAAGTCTTTGGTGATTTCCCGAACCTTAAGTTTCTCTTGATATGAGAGCTTGTATGGTCGATATACCACCGGTGTGGATTTGGTAAGCTTTATTTCCATCTCGCCAGTTCGTACAGTAGTAGTAGCAGTACCGAAAATCAAAAATTTTGAAAACTTGTTAATAACGGTCATAAGGCTCACCAAGTCCTCACCCTGAAGCGGTGTATTTACTTTAGTCTGATCATCTAACGTGACGCTGTTAACGAGAACGGAAACGGGGACAGTGTGCATTAAAATATATTGGTCGTGTTTGGTTCGAAGGTAAATTATTCCATCGCGATTCAATACATCGGTGCCTATTATAACGGGCGCATTCATGTACCGCGACGGCACGACTAGCAAATCTACCTCAAGCGATATGGTACTGAACTCAACCGTTAACGTAACGTAAGAGGTGGTAATTATTTCTTCGTCACTTAATCCTTTTAAAGAACAATGTCTTGGTTTAGGCTGACAATTTAGGTATTTAAGAACATCCGAAGAAATCAAGGACGCATCGAGGGCACCGCTATCAATTAGTACATCAAGCGGGACTCCATTTATAACTGCAGTAGTTATATCCCGGTTTTCAATTTTACCCGACCGAAGAGAACAAAGATTAATATTACGCTGGTTACCGCGTTGTTCTGACCGCGATTTCGCAAAGCATTTGTCCTCGGTGTGTCCCTGTTTCTTACAGAAAGTGCATGAAACGCTAGAACCTGGGGCTGAACCTGATACTGGTCCTGGCTGTGTACCGGAAGTACTAGTAGAAGGTTTTTGACGTCTACAATTGCGACTAATATGCCCTCGTTGATTACAATTAAAGCATTTCTGACCTGAGCTGAAGTTTTTATTAACTTGATTTCGTTTTTTGTCGTAACTTACATTGTTGCGGTTTGGCAATTTAGGTTTTGAATAGATCGATAAAAATGAGACGATATTGTCAGGGGTAAGATCGGCATTAGCCGCCGCTGCACGCACTTGAGGGTTATCTATACCACGAATGACGACTAACGTTCTTAATAGTATAGTCAAGTTAACGAAAAGTATGGAAGTAAGTCGTGTAGTCGTGCTTTTTTTGGATTCGTTAGATGGCGCAACTAGATTATTTCCCCCGAGTTGCACCGTTTCTATTATGTACGGAAGACCGTTAAATTTTAGGTATAAACTATAAAGTGCCGTAATTTTGGAGTAAATTAAAAGCTATTGGGTTCAAGCTAAGTAGTGTATAGAGAACACCTTGGTGCATAGTATATCTTAATTAAAAAGATGTGCAATGTATGATAACCTAAAAAATTTTTTTTTTTCGATTGCGGCTCGAGGATAAGTCAGTCGGTTGGTGCAATCTCAAGTTAAGCTTTTTAAAGCATTATAAACATTCAGTTAACTTTGCACGCCTGGGCAAATTATGGAACATGTATTTTTAATTATTTTGTACATTGTGCTTCGGGGGAAATTAAGAGAGACGTGAAAATTTTAAAAACGGTACTTATCTAAAGACACTACATTTGCACTAAATAAAAAATAGATATTTTTACCGGAAGTTTGTCAAAAAGTAAATAGAATTAATCGCAACGAACTGCAAGCGAAGGTGGTTGCCGCACACGGCGCGGGGCGCGCGGGGCGGGGAGATAGCGCAGCGCGCAGCTAGGGTTTGCAATATCCGACAATTTTTCGGATCCGGATACATAAAAATAGGATATCAAGAACGACTGTCAAACTTCAAAAGTGCGACCAAAAATGAAATGCAAGTTTGTGCGTAAATTGTCTATGTGAGATCAAAAATAGTGATGTCATGTTACAACATATTAATAATCTATCGGTGTTTGACCACTTTATCGACTACTTATTCAAATGTGTTTGATTGTATAAAAAAATGTTATACAAGTAGGTATGAAGGCGCTTCCCTTAGGGCCATATAGGGCCCAAAAGGTGCCTTTGATGAAACCAGCACCATATTTTAGTATGTTGTTAAGCATGTTATTTTGACAAAAAAACCAATCGGGAGACAGTTTCTAACGTGGTTAAGTCACCAGTTATGACGTCATCAAAATGGCCGGTGCCGTGTTCAGAATATTGCGTATACCACAGAAAGTATATCACATGTAAACTTGTGTGGGGTGTCATAAAAAGCAAAATTAAATGCGCTACATTATCGTTTATACATTTGACCTTGTAAGTACCATAGTTTGCGAGAAATTTTAAGTTTTATTTAAATTTTCCCGAAAAAAAATCCGTTTTTTGTTTTCATCAAGTTTACTAGTAACTTTACAGGAAAACATTGTATCGAGATATGAATGCTACATTAGTAAGCTATTAAATTCCATTAAAATTTATTTTGAAAATCGGTTTATAAACAAGCAAATTACACTATTTTTGTTCCATACCGGATGACACCACCAAGAGTCGGATGGCTGTTTCAATACAATTTGCAAGGCAAATGATGTTTAAGTAAAGGTAACTTGCTGAACGATATTTATAGTAAAGTAATATTTTCGATAAAAGTATTATTATCAAAATTAAGCATACTGAGATCGTTTTATTGTAATTTACTCCGGATCTAGCTAATTAAAGTTACACACTAATTAAACAATTTTTTTTTACGTGATATTTTGTCCCAGAACATGCACCTTCGCATGCGCAAAGCATAGTGTTTATATCTGAATTAGCTGGTGCATAGTTGGAAATACATCCAATGCCTCACCTCGTGTTCATTCGTCATGAAATACTAACTATGAAAGCAATACTTACTTACTTCACTGGATCAGTGACCCAAAAAGAATCTTGGCCTTTGACACAAGTACAACGTCACTCTGCTCTATTCTGCACCACTCCACGCTAGTTGGATACTCCGAGGGCGTTTTAGGGCTACATCGCTCCTATCTTCTCACAGCCCGATTCTCTCCCGTCCACTCCAAGTGACCAAGTCTGCGAAGTCGTGCGGCTATAATCTCGCTAATTATATTGGGTGCCGCAACTAGCTACTCTAGCTCCCTATTTTTCCTACGCTTTCATCTTCTCTATCTTCATCTCTGATAGGTCCCAGAATATTCCGCCAGAATTTCGTCTTCTTAACTAAGAACTTGTTCTTTTTTTTCTGATTCAGAGTCCAAGTGTAATACTTACCGATGCCATTCATCAAAATCGAATTATTGTCTTATAGACTTGAATCATGGACAGTCTACTGATCAGCTTGGATACTAGAACTCGGTGAAGCGCTGCTGAGCATCTTAGGGCATTTTGGATTCGAACATCTATCTCCTTTTCCCGATTACTTTAGGTAGGTCTTTTCTTTTCGATCTGCGGTGGCAGCATGGTTCTATTTTTATCACTTGTCACTATGCCCTTCATGACAAATGATAAAGAGCCGACCATCATAGCCCTATTCATTTGGAGATATTCTAGTGGTTGATTATCAGACCAATTTTCTCTCCTTCCTACTCTACTATCCTAGCCTTGGCCTCCAGGTCGCTTTTGTTTTGAGCCTATAGCCCCAAGTCATCAGGATATCCAATGATCTAATGTTTGCATTAAGCAACATTCGCATTCATTGTATAAAGTTACTGCGTGACATGATGTACTTACCTATAAAAATTGATGTGCTGTTAGTATTTCAATTGCTTAAATATATGAAAATACTATATTTAAATGACAAAATTATTCATAAATTTCATTAGAAAATTGTTTCGGTTATAGGTCAATAACCATATTTAACGGATCCGTAATATCCGGATCTTATGACCCGCTAGATCCGGATCTTATAGTTGACGGATATCCGGATATTTCGGATATCCGGATCTCAAACCCTACGCGCAGCGATTGTTCCGAGACAGTTTGTTTGACACTTTTGACGGGCAACGAGCACAAATCTTTCTTCTGGCATTAAAACGGAACTATTGTTTTAAACAATCATTGAGTGAGAGTCTAACGTTTTCGTAAGTATATGGAAAAAAACGCGATTTTTCGAATTTAACAAACATTGAGCGTACCTGTATTTAATTTGTTGACTGTCTGTCTGCATACTCAGAAACCTTTTACGAGAGGTATGGGCATTGTGAATGTCATCTCGCTCTGTGTGGTAGGGCACAGCACAGCGGATGTCATTCCAGATCTAGAGCAGAGCCCAACTGGGGAAGTACCTCCACTTTACAGAAAATCGCAGCCAATAACACTAGACCCTACTCATAGTGTTGTGTTCCTGCCGGTGAGTAAGGTTGCCAGAGCTCTACGAGGGGCGGGAGGGGGTTAGGGTCGGCAACGCGCATGTAACTCCTCTGGAGTTGCAGGCGTACATAGGCTACGGATACTGCTTACCATCAGGCGGGCCGTATGCTTGTTTGCCACCGACGTAGTATAAAAGAAAAAAAAAACATACTATTTTTGCAGTACGTACATGCCACTACTCGTGCCTCAAGAGCCGTGCTTCGTCGGTGCATCTACGCGCGTTCCTTCTCTTGCCACTAATCACGCGCTTGTCGCTTCTGTGTATTTATTGCTCTACGTTTTTGGTACTTGATTACAAAACTGCATGTTCCGTATAAAAATGCCAATTTTTTATGGGGTGCGAATGTAAACAAAATCAAATGAATATGATTGCATCAATATCCAATAGTATTAAAATTTCCCCCGAAGTACAACGACAGTAAAACATGAAAAACTACTTTCCGGGTGTCGCACCCTGGTGCGAATTTGACATTGGATTTAAATATTTTTTCTAATTATTTACTCAATTTGCACCGAGTACATTACTTTCCCCAGACCCGCAATGGCCAAAATAGATTTTTTTTTGTATGTTGTTTTTTTTTTACCTGTTCCGTAGCTTAAATTAACATAAATAACACGTGCGAATTTAGATATAAGTGTTGTAAAACGTACGCCAAATTGCACCGAGTACACCTTTTTTCTCTTCTTAGTTACAACCATTACATTATTTTCAGCCGATTTCACCCCTTTCCGGGGGGGTGAATTTAGTAACGATTGTATAAAGTTCGATTTTTAGCCCATACAAAACAATCCGTAGTGATTTTATTAGTCCTTAGAATTAGTTCCTGACTTTAGTGAAATTTGAGTTAATTTGACCGTACTATTAATTCATCACTCAAGCCTTGAACAATCTTCAAACGCAACAATGTACGTCGTGCATACTCCGCAAAAGTGGAATATTTATCTGATGTAGCATTCATGGAGTCAAAGAGGATATTAGCGTAATCCAGTTTGTTGGGACATAACGATTTAAACTCCCGTTTAAAATTAGACCAAGTCCTATCATTGGTAACCCACTCGCTCAACCAAACTTTAGCGTCACCCTTTAAGCAAGAAGCTACACGCGATAAGCACTCGTGATCATTCCAATCGTTAGCGGTTTTGGCACGATCTACTTCATCACACCATGCTTCGATGTTGTGTAAAGAAGGGTCAAAGTTTGACACGTAATAATGCTGTGACCTAATGGGTTGCACGGATTTAATAGCTTGCATCAAAGCATGAGCAAGAGTAGAAGCCTCGGAACCTGGTTCACGACATTCTAAAGAACGCTGTCTTGGTGGTATGATCGGAAACGCTACTAATGGTGGCGTTCTAGGTGTAGGTACACGTTCCGCACGCGCTTGTATCTCCCTATCGCGCGAGATGTTACGCGAAATACGTCGCGGTTCGCCACGCAAACTACTAGGCAAACGGTCGCGCCGCGCGACACGTGAAACATTATGCGAATGGCTGCGCCTAGCCCTGCTATTCGAACGAAGTTGAGTTCTACTACGCGACCTACGCCTATTCCTAATACGCGAGCGACGCCTAACGTTACTTCGTGGACGACGTTCGTCGGTACTCCACGAATCACTCCGATCCAGAACGCGCGAGCCATTCCGCGGATCACGCCGTCCATCACTCGAGCTACGTCGCGAGTCATCACTACTATAAGCACCGGATCTACTACGCGAAACCCGCCTATTCCGAAAATGACGTCGTCTGCTAACGCGCGACCTACCTCGAGTGCCTGGTCGTTCGCGGCTACGCGATCGTGATCCACTACCCGTCATAATAAAATTCACTCACAAAATGAATTCACACAAAATAATAAAACACAGTAAGCAACGATGAAGGAACAAGCAATGGCTGGCGTTTAAAACACAACACACAATGTAACGGTTTCCTTAATTTAAAACATTAGCACATAAACACATAATTGAGGGCAAACTAGTTCTTTATCCCAATACTGATGTAAGGATCTAATGAAGACTTTAATGAATAAAAATAGTTTTATATAGAAAACCGTTTAATATAACATTCTTAATAATTATTTTTCATGGCAATCACAAAACACGAGTAATCTAAGGCTATTTAACATCTACAGCAACAGCGATTGCTTATTCCTTTTCACTTAAAAATCACAATCAAAAATAGGTATATGGCTCACGCGACCCTCGACAACAAGTAATTCGGGAGACGTCTGTCCGTTGCAAGCGCCACGAAGTCAATGGCGGGCGATCGCCGTGCGCGCGGCCCGCTCAGGTAAGTAGCTATAGGCAGCTAGGTATAGAAGTGACGTCAGACCGTTCTCGCAATCTGGTTTCGCTTATAATATAAATACTTGTATGTAATGTAGACGCAACTGAAACAGGCCTCTCCCCCATACTAAATTAGTACGGGACGGGAGCGCCTGTGTGGTCCCTATCTGGACCTGGATCTGAATCTTAGGTGCACAGTCGGCATTTGATATATCGGAGCGGTCGATGCGCTCAAAAATATCCCAACACGCACCCTAAGGGCCCATTTAGACGGTGCGAGAACTCGCACGCGAGGTTCATTACATTGCGGTATTTGTTCGGTCGGCCGAATTGGTTGTAACCTCAATAGTCGGCAATGTAACTTAAATCGCATGCGAGTTCGCGTGCCGTCTAAATCAGCCCTAACGCGTTGACGATAGACGCGTGTTCAGATATTTGTGAGAACCTTTGCCGCTCAGATATATTAGATGGCGACTGGAAGTAAAACGCGATAGGGCAATTAGGTTTGTCTTCAAGGTCATTGTTAGGTGTTTGATCAATATAAGAAATGCAATCAATAGTTGCTTAGAGACCATGTTTTGATGATGAGGCGTATCGGATTATGGCGAAGGCAGAACCATTGCTTATGATGATATTTACTTACACAAATTTGGACCCGGGTACGTCCTTAAACTACGTCACTGTAATTGTGTGTGTGAATCTAGGCTTCATAACGGTTTAGCAACACCTACTTTTTCGATTAACTTCGCTATTTCCGCTACCCAAAGGTTGTCTGGAAGAGATCGCTTTTAGCGATAAGACCGCCTGTTGTCTGCCTCTAAATTTAATCAGTGGTTTATTTTTCTTGTATATTTTTACTGAGGTGTGCCAATAAAGAGTATTCTATCTATCTATCTATCTACGTCCAAAAGAGAGGTATGGGCATTGTGAATGTCATCTCGCTCTGTGTGGTAGGGCACAGCACAGTGGATGTCATTCCAGATCTAGAGCAGAGCCCAACTGGGGAAGTACCTCCACCTTACAGAAAACCGCAGCCAAATAACACTAGACCCTACTCATAGTGTTGAGTTCCTGTCGGTGAGTAAGGTTGCCAGAGCTCAACGAGGGTGGGAGGGGGTTTGGGTCGGCAACGCGCATGTAACTCCTTTGGAGTTGCAGGCGTACATAGGCTACGGAGACTGCTTACTATCCGGCGGGCCGTATGCTTGTTTGCCACCGACGTAGTATAAAAAAAAATTGACTAAGTCCCACGGTAGGCAAGGAAGGACAACGATATATATAATATACAAATACCTAAATACATAGATCCATGACTCAGGAGCATATATCTGTGCTCATCACACAAATTAACGCTGGGATTCAAACCCAGGACCATCAGCTTCGTAGGCAGGGTCACTACCCACTAAGCCAGACAGGTCGTCTAATCATTGTATTTATTGACAAAGAGACATGCCTACTGCGTATGAAGCTATCCAGTTGATTCATGAGTTTACTTGTAATGATAAGGTTGTCAAAATGCAGTGGATTCCGTCCCACATAGGGTTAGTAAGAATAGTAGGAAACAAGGAAGTAGATAAGCTTGCTAAAACCGCTGTAATAGGTAGCTCTGTCGACCGGTCTCGTCAAATATTTAAATAAATAAATATAAGCTGAAAAAGGTATTCTTGGTACTCAGACAAATACTTAAATACATAGAATACACCCATGACTCTGTTAAGTTTACCAGGATTCTAACCCAGGACCAATGGCTACATAGGCAGGGTCAACAAGTTCCTGATAGACGTATTATTATGAGCCAGGATTAGAACTCGTGCTGACAGATCGATAAGAGAAGATATTCAACATGATATTGATAATAAATATGTTACTATAGGTATACGATTTTTTCTAAGACTCTGCTGTCCATCCGTTAGTCCGTGTGTCCATCTGTCACCAGGCTGTATCTCATGAACCGTGATAGACAGTTGAATTTTTCACATATTTATATATTTCTGTTGCCGCTTTAACAACAAATACTAAAACAGAATGAAATAAATATCTAAGGGGGCTCCCATACAACAATGGTGAGTTTTTTACCGTTTTTATAGATACTTACTTACTTACTTACTCCGTTGGCTCAGCGACCCAAAATGAGGCTTGGCCTCCGACACAAGACAGGGCCACTTTTCTCGGTCCCGTGCGACCTCTCGCCAATTGTCGACTCGAAGCTCGCGCAGATCCGCCTCCTCCATGTCGCTCCAGCGATACCTAGGGCGTCCGACAGGACGTCCTCCTGCTAGGCGACCCAGGTACGCTCTTTTCACGTTCCGATCTTCGTCTATTCTCTCAAGGTGGCCCAACCAACGGAGTCTGTGGGCTTTACTTTCTCCCATGATGTTAGGTTCAGCCCCTAGGTCTTCAATCTCACGGTTCTTAAGGACTGTCCAACTTCCATCCGGTCTTCGTTTGGGCCCAATATTTTACGGAGGATTTTCCTCTCGGTTTTTATAGATAATGATACGGAACCCTTCGTGCGCGAGTCCGTCTCGCACTTGGCCGGTATTTCTTATTATATGTATACAGTTCAATGAATGCAAAGCGCCCAACATGCAATGCGATTATTATTGTTAGGCATCATATACTTTTACAGTACATATGATGCTACTTTACCGCACTAGTGCGAAAATTAGCATATTACGTTACTGTGTCGAACATTTCGGCCATATGTACTGTAAAACGTTGTACGATACATGTGCCAATAGGTAATTCGCACTTGTATCGTAATGTACTATTGTGTGTGTGTTTGGATGAAGATAATATTGATCTGATCCGACGATGGAATTCTGTTCAACAGAAATGCAATGCTTGTATGTGATCTCTACTAAAATATGGATATATATTTATTTATGTAAAATGTGGGTTCAAGTCCCATAAAAATACTCTAAGCGTTGCTTAAAAATACAGAACAAACAGCAACACTCATAAATGTGCATAGTGGACCTTATGCCTTTTGTAATAAGGTCCACCGATAGACAGTTAACAGCGTGGGTGATGGTACAGTCAGCGTCAAATACTTTGTAGCAGTCAAAGTGGCCAAATAGTTCGGTACACCATACTAAATATATGGTGTACCGAACTATTTGGCTACTTTGGTTGCTACAAAGTATTTGACGCTGACTGTACAGAGAAACAGAGATATAAGAATAGGAATCAACAACACAACAACAAATCAAGGGATATATAATAATAATAATTCGGCCTATATACGTCCCACTGCTGGGCACAGGCCTCCTCTCATGTGCGAGAGGGCTCGGGCTATAGTCCAATGCGGATTGGGCACTTCACATACACCTTTGAATTTCTTCGCAGATGTATGCAGGTTTCCTCGCGATGTTTTCCTTCACCGAAAAGCTAGTGGTAAATATCAAATGACATTTTGTACATAAGTTCCGAAAAACTCATTGGTACTAGCCAGGATTTGAACCCGCGACCTCCGGATTGAAAGTCGGACGTCATATCCACTCGGCCACCACCGCTTTTTAGTTTTTTCTTAGTTTTACCTATATTACAATCAATCCTGTTTAATATAACATGACTGTCAAGATAAAGTGTAAGACACCTAACCGAGGCAAGGGTTTCACTTCGGAATATCAAATGATATTTCGTACATAAGTTCCGAAAAACTCATTGGTACAGTCAGCGTCAAATACTTTGTAGCAACCAAAGTAGCCAAATAGTTCGGTACACCATATATTTAGTATGGTGTACCGAACTATTTGGCCATTCTGACTGCTACAAAGTATTTGACGCTGACTGTACGAGCCAGGATTTGAACCCGCGACCTCGGATTGAAAGTCGGACGTCATATCTACTCGGCCACCACCGCTTATTCAAGGGATATAATTCTACTAATTTAAGTTATTTGTGCGCTCTAAACAAAATTTAATATACTGTTTTGTATTTATCTCGATAAGTGAATTGTAAATTCTTATGAGAATAAATGATCTTAAACCTAAACCTAATACCTAGATCTAATTCCTGTCGATCATAAGGCCCGGCCTTAGATATATGTCAATGCTGGAGACAGTTTGAGGAAGGATATAGAAAAGTTTTAATCCCAAAAATCATCTCTCTAATGCATGAAAAGGAGGGTGTAATTTGGAAATGGCTCCTATATAGATAATTTTAATGTGAGTGAAATATTTTACTAGCTTAGTATGTTGGTACGGATCAAATCTTGCAAGATAAATTTGACCCGGTTCCTGATACAACTGAAATTTGCATACATATGCAAGTCGGGTGACAATGCAATATTATGGTACCATCGAGCTGATCTGGTGATGGAGACAGGAGGTGGCCATAGGAACTCTGTGATAAAACAACGCAACCTAATTGTGTTTGGGGTTTTTTAGAATTATCTCGATGAGTATTAGTTGCCTGTGGTAAGAAAAGTACAGTCAGCTATAAAAGCTTGTACCAAAAATTAAGTTCTGCCAAAAATATTTTTATTTTCTATTGTCTATTGATATTAAGTAAGTAAGTAAATGTTCTTTATTGCACCAACAATTATACATTTTACATACATGTAAAACTACAAATGAATATTAAAGGAAAATAGAACCAGGTAACAACAGGCGGTCTTATCGCTAAAAAGCTATAATATTCTATGCTAACGCGAATTTTAACTGCCTGCATTTGATTATACTACATTGTTCTGCCATTTATGAAATAATTATAAGCAATACATACTGTAATTAATGAACACTTAGTATGGTAACCATGTTCTCGTCATTTTGAACGCTATTGCTGTCATATATGGTTCCTAATTTTACATATTTATGATCGGGTGCCTTTTGCGATTTCGTATTATATATATATTTTAGCAAGGAGATTTGAATTTATAAGGAAAAACACATAGGCTACAAAAGTAATTTCAATTTATTGATGAAAAACGCACAAATCAAATGCTTTTAAAATTAAATTAGACCTATGTAAAAAAAAATCGTGAATGAAAAATAATCGCGAATTTCGGGACAACCGCACCGCACCAGTGTCGAGCCAAAAGTGTCTCAAGCCAGCGGAAAGCAATGTGGCGCCATTTTATTGCGTGAAGTTGTTGCGGGCTGAAGCAGGAAATGGCTTGCAGGAAATCGGTAAGTCGTTGAGCGCCATCTATTGGTATAGCGCGAAACAGCTTTGTTCAAAGCTGGTCTTGGAAAAATTAGGCTTCTCTCCAACACGGCCTTTCCTGACGCGAGAACGTCTCGGTCTCTTTTCCTTAATCTCCCATGGTAGAAGAATCTTGACCTGTCGTAGCGGAACCGGAAGTATCCATTTCTGTCGGCATGGGTGTAGCGAGCCCATCATCCAATGTCGTGGATCCGGAAGGCATTGTACCGGCGGTGACAGACTCCGGTTCAACATTGTCTGCATCTGCGTAACAAAAACATCACACTTGTCAAAATAAACAAAATGGGATGCTCATGATATCAGAATATGTATCGTGTAAGGTCTGCTTACTAATTGGTGGGGGTCTGCCCACGAAATAAATAAAATGATAACGGAACATGTATCGTGTAAGGTCTGCTCGCACAACACAAGATTTGATAATTAAATAAAAGGACAAAGATGCAAGGTTTGTCCGCAAAGCGAGGTCTGCTCACTACATAAAGTTACAAGCGTGCAAGGTCTGCTTGCAAAGTGAGGCCTGCTCACTACATATAATTACAAGCATGCAAGGTCTGCTTGCAAAGTGAGGTCTGCTCACTACATAAAATTACAAGCATGCAAGGTCTGCTTGCAAAGTGAGGTCTGCTCACTACATAAAATTACAAGCATGCAAGGTCTGCTTGCAAAGTGAGGTCTGCTCACTTATCAACAATATACGGGAGTGGCTCACCCTCGAAGAAGGCAGCACATGTGTCCGGAGTCCACTCGCCCTTCCGGCCGTATACTCGGCCGCAGCTCGGCTGTACCTGACCCTGACTGATGGTTCGGCCTAAATGTTCGACTTTAGTCGACAAAAATGAGCATTTTTTTAGGTTAATAGAGAACCCATCTTTTGTCAGAGTTGAAAGAACCGCTCGTAAAGTGGCAATCCCTTCGTCAACGGTCTCACTGATAATTAACACGTCGTCAATGTACACCAGGACTTTACCAGATTCAATGAGGTGCTGCAGGGTTTTGGTAATGATGCGCTGGTATACAACCGGCGCATTAGCGAGACCATAATGCATTTTTAGGTACTCAAAATGCCCCTCTGGCGTCACGAAACCGGTAAGCGGTATAGAGTCCTTGTCCATTGGAATCTGGTGAAATCCGGTGGCCATATCAAGACTACTAAAATATTTAGCACGGCCTAGTCGATCGATGTGGTCATCGATAAGTGGTAATGGGGATCGATCCTTAACCGTGACCTCATTCAATTTTCTGAAGTCGACACACATACGATCTGTGCCGTCCTTTTTAACTAAAAGAATGGGGCTTGAATATTAGGACTCGGATTCTTGAATAACCCCCTTCTCTAACAAATCTTTTATGATTTCCCGGACGCGTAAAGTTTCAGCCTGTGAGAGGCGATATGGTCTATAATGCACCGGTGTGTTGTTGGTAAGCCTGATGGCCATGTCTCCACAGTCTTAACAGTTGAAACCGCCGTACCAGTTACAAAAAATGGCGAAAATTCTTTGATCAACTCAAGAAGTTTGTTCAAATCGTCTCCAGTTAGTTCGGTATTTATCGGAAGCTGACCATCAGACTCTACCACCATCACTGTTTCTTGATTGTTAGTGACACGAGTAAGAATTTGATTCACACCTCTGCGCACGTACAAAATATCATCGCGTTTAAGCACATCAGTTCCCACTATTACAGGTGTACTCATATCCCTGGGATTCATAACAGACAAATCCATTTCTAAGGTGACATCATTAAATTCAATCGGCAAAGTGACGTATTGAGTAACCACTACTTCACCACCAATGCCCCTTCATACGCGAAACACGGGTTTACGCGGAACGTTAAGATGCTTTAAAATGTCTGACGAAATAAGTAAGACGTTTGACTGGTTGCGAGACTCTGATTTCATTTTTGCATAACAGGTTTCCACCTTATGCCCAAGCTACTTGCAAAATGAGCACACTATGGTTTTTGCTGCTGCTGAGGTGCCAGGCATGACAGCAGCCTGATTAGAATTTGAACTATTAACGTTCTCAATTTTAGCCTGCTTGTTGCATGAAGCTTGTACATGACCGGGTAAACCACATGAAAAACATTTGCCACTCTCAAACCGACGCTTGCGTATTACGTCATTATATCGCCGCCCTTTAGAACCGTCGCGATTACCTCGTATTGAGGAAACAGAAGAACTACCAGATCTCATTGAACTTGGTTTGACGTAAATTGATAAAAATTCAACCAAATCACTTGGCAAAAGTTTGGCATTGGTAGCGGCCGCTCGAATTTGGGGGTCTGTTATACTACGAATCACAATAGCAGACGTTAGTTCGTCGCTTAATCCAACTACAGCTCGCAGGCGGAGCAACGAACGACGCGCATAGTCAGCATATGTAACATACTGGTCGGAATCGGCTTTCATTACATCAAATAAAATAAATAGCGTTAGGCTTTTTCGGACATAAAGTTTAAGCCTTCCCTTTTAAAATTGCTCCAACTACGGTCGTTCGTAACCCATTCGTTGAGCCAAACTCGAGCGTCCCCTTTTAGACAATTGCCAATACGAGATAAACATTCATTGTCTGTCCAGTTGTTTGTTACCTTAGCTCGATCTACCTCCTCGCACCAGCTTTCGATATCGTGTATGCTAGGGTCAAAGCTAGAGATATAATAAGAATGGTTAGATCTCACCGCGTTATTGATGGATCGTCCGCGTCGCGCCCGTGGACTGGCGCTGGCCGCCACGTGGTCAGGCGCGTGCGCCATAGACCGGCTGCGTCTACGCGGTGGCATGCCCGGCGGCGTGCCCGGCGGCGTGCCCTCGGAGTCTCGATGACCTATGGCTGGCAGCGACACTGATTGCGATAAGGGTGGTTGCCTTTCTAACGCACTTAAACGTTCAAAAATTCTCCGCATTTCTTTTTGAAGATCAACGTTTTAGATCTACGGTCATCACGGTACCGACTTTCACTACGATGACGACTTCTACTACGATGACGACTCCTACTTCGTGTACGTGACCGCCGATCACTCATTGCCAAAACTTTATCGATATGAAGTTCAAAATCCCAGAACTAAATAACTTTTTTTTTTTTTACAGGTGGGTAGGTAAGGTACTAAATGATTACTTCGATTTACGAACACAAAGGTGACAATTGTATGCACAAAACGTTATTTGTACCTAAGAACTAAGTAACACTCCCACAAAATAAGCAAAAACAATCACTTCCAAAAACTATGGTTATAAAAACTACTGCCCGATTTCAACAAATCCGCACACGAAGAAAAATAATCGGCATCAAAACAAATATAACGATGTGACGTGACACGGTAGCTGTAATTCGATAATTTAAAATTTCAATCAAGACGGCTTAAGCAATAAAATTGTAGGGCTATGCGTTAGTTCTTAATATCCCACTTCTGATTTTAGCAAGGAGATTTGAATTTATAAGGAAAAACACATAGGCTACAAAAGTAATTTCAATTTATTGATGAAAAACGCACAAATCAAATGCTTTTAAAATTAAATTAGACCTATGTAAAAAAAAATCGTGAATGAAAAATAATCGCGAATTTCGGGACAACCGCACCGCACCAGTGTCGAGCCAAAAGTGTCTCAAGCCAGCGGAAAGCAATGTGGCGCCATTTTATTGCGTGAAGTTGTTGCGGGCTGAAGCAGGAAATGGCTTGCAGGAAATCGGTAAGTCGTTGAGCGCCATCTATTGGTATAGCGCGAAACAGCTTTGTTCAAAGCTGGTCTTGGAAAAATTAGGCTTCTCTCCAACATATATATATATATTTTTTTTTTTAATTTATTTATAAAAGAGAAATTACATCGGCTATGATCGCTTATCTGCCAAACTGCATAGCAGTTTGTTGGCAGAAAACTTATTCTACCCTCCAACATTGTTAAGTAAGTTATTGCTTACTTGATTTATAGCTATATTTATAGTGCGAGTGCGATTTCTTACAAACAATTGTAATAGCTTTAGACAGGCAGACTAGATAAACATTAAGCTAACATAAACATTAGTAGCAATAACAGACTATCTAACTAGGTTTGTTTACCTATTTAGTTTAGTTATCATTTGTGTTTTGGATTTACTTGCGAACAGACGTCGAGACCAATGTGGTGATTTTTTTTATTCAAATTAAGCTTGATATTAGTTACTTCTATTTATTTTTTTTCGCACTCGTTTATAATTTTATTGACTTTCCTCTAGACTATTGTACTCAGTGCTATATTTGTCTACCATTCTTCATCAACTCTCATCTACTCAAAGGTTAACTAGAAGAAATCCCTTAAAGGGATAAGTTCGCCTTTGTACTGCTTATCCTGTGCCATATTTTTATTTTGTATTCTGTATAATAAAGAGTTTATACATACATAACCTTTAGATGCATGAAGTATCAATATTGATATTGAATCAAGACAAATTCCGTCCAAATTCTTTTCAAAATGAAGGGCCTGTTTCACAATGTCCAAGTATTGGATAGATAATTAACAAATAAATTAAACTTCATGCAAAACTTAGCACTTCAGACATTGCCCTAGACAAGGCCTAGTTTACCATCTGGGTTGGAAGGTCAGATGGCAGTCGCTTTCGTAAAAATTTGTGCCTGCGATTCTGGGATTAGTTGCCAAGCGGACCCCAGGCTCCCATGAGCCGAAGCAATAAGCCGGGACAAACGCTAGGAAGAAAAAGATAATGGTTACAAAGGGCGTGAAACTTCGTGCAACACCGGCTTCCGACACATCGTAAGGGAGGAGCCCATGCGATATCTTATCGAACAAGTCATTCCGCCATTTTTAGCGAGGGGGGGGGGGGGACGTGCATACAGTCGCACTTTTCACTCACTACATACAAAATCCAATCTGTAATGACGACACAAATACATAGAAAATGACACACGTCAAATACAAGTCTTGCACACCACGATCTCTTTTTGTGAGGACGGACGAGTCACAACATGCACCGCCATAGGTGCAGCTGTACCTATGCTTCGGCAGAGGGGAAATAGTATCAATGCCGTCTCCCTTCCCGGTGTTGCTCGATGGCGTGAAAACTTCCTCTGCACCAAAACTGAAAGCTACATAATGAGCGCTACTACGTCATATTTTTGTAAGAGTTCGATTTTTATGGTGGCTCCACGCACTGTTACTTGCCAAGTCGGGAGAGTTAGAGTCAGACCACAAGCAATCAAGTACTACGCCAAGAATGTATTTTTACTGCAAAGTCAACATGGTCAGGATCTAGATAGACTCTAAAAATGTTGGCATCAGACTTTCTGTGACCATCCATCATTTGAGCCATCCCGCCTTAACGACACATTTTTTTCCCCACCAGGTCCTAAACTCTGACTCGGAAGACGAGTCCGAAATCTACGCGGCGAAGCTCCTTGAGGTGATGGTGCTGCAGTGCAACGGCAAGATCGACAACTGCCTGCCATCGTTCGTGGAGCTGGTGCTGAACCGGCTCACCAGGACTGTGAAGACCTCGGAGCTCAGGACCATGCTGCTGCAGGTAGACTTTCATACTGGGGCAGTACCTCCACCTTAGTGTGATGAGGTGATGGTTCTCCAGTGCAAGCAAGATCGACAACTGCCTGCCATCATTCGTGGAGCTGGTGCTGAACTGGCTCACCAGGACTGTGAAGACCTCGGAGCTCAGGACCATGCTGCTGCAGGTAGACTTTCATACTGGGGCAGTACCTCCACCTTAGTGTGATGAGGTGATGGTTCTCCAGTGCAAGCAAGATCGACAACTGCCTGCCATCATTCGTGGAGCTGGTGCTGAACTGGCTCACCAGGACTGTGAAGACCTCGGAGCTCAGGACCATGCTGCTGCAGGTAGACTTTCATACTGGGGCAGTACCTCCACCTTAGTGTGATGAGGTGATGGTTCTCCAGTGCAAGCAAGATCGACAACTGCCTGCCATCATTCGTGGAGCTGGTGCTGAACTGACTCACCAGGACTGTGAAGACCTCGGAGCTCAGGACCATGCTGCTGCAGGTAGACTTTCGCTTCATGCTGGGGTAATACCTGGAAGTACAGGCATAATAGCACTGCTACTTATCTGTAGATATGTAGGTTGTGTTCCTGATGATGAATAAGGTTTCTATTCGTCCCAAGTCAAGTCAAAATATTCTTTATTCAAGCAGGCCATTCTTCATCCTGAGTTAAAAACATTTATTCTTCCACAGGTCCTAATAGCGATACTGTACTGCAATCCAGTGCTCCTGTTCACCATCCTGGACAAGCTGCAGCAGGCCGTCCCCAACGCGTCCATCACGCAACACTTCATCAAGCAGTGGATACACGACACAGACTGCTTCATGGGGTAATAGTATAGCGATACTCTACTGCAGCCCCGTGCTCCTGTTCACCATCCTGGACAAGCTGCAGCAGGCCGTCCCCAACGCGTCCATCACGCAGCACTTCATCAAACAGTGGATACACGACACAGACTGCTTCATGGGGTAATAGTATAGCGATACTCTACTGCAGCCCCGTGCTCCTGGTCACCATCCTGGACAAGCTGCAGCAGGCCGTCCCCAACGCGTCCATCACGCAGCACTTCATCAAGCAGTGGATACACGACATGGACATATTTTTATCATCTTCTTTGCCATTACACTCTTGACAGAACCAGCTTTATCTTGCTCCGTCCATCCCATTGGTGGTTTTGTTTGTGAACTCATGATCTAGTACAATTTGAACTTCCCCAATACCCCTATATTGACATATAGCGATACTGTGTGATGACCGGTTTGGCCTAGTGGGTAGTGACCCTGTCTACGAAGCTGATGGTCCCGGGTTCAAATCCTGGTAAGGGCATGTATTTGTGTGATGAGCATGGATATTTGTTCCTGAGTCATGGGTGTTTTCTATGTATTTAAGTATTTATAAATATTTATATATTATATATATCGTTGTCTAAGTACCCTCAACACAAGCCTTATTAGTTTACTGTGGGACTTAGTCAATTTGTGTAATAATGTCACATAATATTTCTTATTTATTTATTATTTACTGTACTTCTATACCTGACAATTGCTCAATTGTAATGACATTTTAGGCTATGGGCATTGGCGAAAACATAAAAAATAAGATGTAAAGAATTGAGAGTTAGTTAAGATTCTCCTCAAACATTCCGTTCAACAGCCTCCACGACAGAAAGCTATGCGTTCTCGGCATCTGCACGTTACTGGAGATGGGCCCCTGCCGGCCTCCGCTCGAGGCCGTGCTGCCGAGCATCCTGCCGTCGTGCCTGGTGCTGTTCGACGGCCTCAAGCGCGCGTACGAGGCGCGCGCCGAGGCCGACGAGGACACGGAGTCCGAGGACGAGGAGGACGACCAGGACGAGGGTGAGCCTCTCACTAATTTTATATATAATATAATAATAATTCAGCCTATATACGTCCCACTGCTGGGCACAGGCCTCCTCTCATGTGCGAGAGGGCTCGGGCTATAGTCCAATGCGGATTGGGCACTTCACATACACCTTTGAATTTCTTCGCAGATGTATGCAGGTTTCCTCGCGATGTTTTCCTTCACCGAAAAGCTAGTGGTAAATATCAAATGATATTTCGTACATAAGTTCCGAAAAACTCATTGGTACGAGCCAGGATTTGAACCCACGACCTCCGGATTGAAAGTCGGACGTCATATCCACTCGGCCACCACCGCTTTCACTAATTTTCACTCGTCACTAATTTTATTTTATTTTATTTATTAAGGTCTACCAACAGTTATTACATCCAATACGTTTACATAACTCAAAAAAAAGAAACATTCAGTGATGCATAACTAATTATAGGTAAACACATCTAATCTGAGTGAAATTTATTTTATTGTAAGTTGATATCAATATAATTTGACGGTAAAATGAAGTGAATTATTATTAATGTTTGGTAAAATGACTATTAGAGTTTGCGGTTGCAACAAACAACAATAGGGTTGTTTCCTATTTTTTGGAACGCTTGTATGACGTTCTATATATACGTGTAATAAAATAGAATTAGTTAACGAATTTAAATATTTGGGACTTTTGATTGATAAGCACTTTAACTGGAATTTACATATTAATCAAGTATGCAATAAACTAACATCTATATTAGGTCAGTTCTACCATTTAAATCGAATAGTTAATAGACGCACACTGCACATTGTCTACCATGCACTCGCTGACGCATTGATAAGCTATGGACTCAGTAGCTATGGGCTTACCTTTAAATCGTATTTGGACCGAATAAAGCAACTGCAGTTAAGAATAATTAAATATTTGGTTAATAAAACCACTAAACATGAGCACCGCTATAATTACGATCTACTTTTTTCAACGTGTGGTATTCTTCCCGTGCAATGTAAGGTCGTATATTTAAATGTTTTACATAGCTACTATAGTGAAGAATTTAAAGTAAGAAGAATAAGTAAACGAAACACTAGGTCAACTAACACAGTTAAACTATTGCAACCTTCAGTTAAAAATTACTACGGAAAAAGAACAAGAGAATATATGATCCCAAAGATTTATAATGAGTACCCACTATTGCTTGACGAGACTAAGTTAAGAATAGGCAGTTTGAAATTACAACTCAAAAAAATGTTATTAGATAAATACAAAATTTCAAATACATAAAACTAAGTCCTAAAAAACATACAATAAAAAACCGAATGTATAAAATACTATTCATATGTTAAATAATATAACAATATACGTATTACTATACTCCTAAAATGTTATGTAAAGAATGACTTACTTACCTGCCTACAATAGTAAACCCTATTTTGATCTAAGGTAGACTTTAAAATATAATTTGCACCTTTACTCGCGGAAATAACAATAATTTCGCGTGAGCCGTGCGGCGTAGGTATTACTTAGTTTACTTACCGGACAAATGCTGTGACATCTTATTGCGTCGAAATACGGTTTATTATTGGCCGGGTGACAGCTGTGTTGTCGATATATGGCTCTCAAGCAGTACCTATTATTGTTTTAGTTTAGTTGGAGCGCATCGCCAACAAACTGTTCTACAGTTTGGCGAAACTTTAATTATAAGTACATTGTATATTGTGATTTGTGAAATAAACTAAAAAAAAAAAAAAAAAAAATATTAACTAGGGCTTGCAATATCGAACGGTTTCAAATTCCGGAACTGATTTTCGCTATTAGATCCCAATTCCGGAATTCTGGAACTGGTTCCGGAAAAAAGCGGCCAAGTGCGAGTCGGACTCGCCCATGAAGTTCCGTACCATTTCTCATATATCTTATCTTAATAATGTATAATGTCTAAAAATAACGGCTACGTAGCCTAGTGGCTCCGTTTGCGAAGATGAAGGTCAAGTGCGCCTAAAGAAAGAGTTTTTAGCATACTGTGTGCCACTGGAAGAATCTTCAGTATCGTAATTATTTTTCATGAAATGGGGTTGGCAACTGTCAAAGGTTTGCATAGATGGCGCCATCATAGCTTGCCCCTGTCTCTAGTTTTGTTCTATGAGATTTGGCTTAAAGTACTGGAATCCAGGTCACAAAATTCCAAAAAAAAAAACAAGAATTTGACACAATTCTAGGGATTCACAGGGCAAGCTATGATGGCGCCATCTGTTTAATACTTCGACCGGCCAACCCCATTAGTGTAGGTATTTGTATTAATTGGCATTTGGTAAAAGTGGGTAGCATTACATTGGGATATAATAAACCAGTCTTAGCTCGACGCCCGTGTTTAATTCACGACTCCCAAACTGCATACCTTGACATGGCGCAGCCGGTACCTAAGTGAAATTATATTGAGATAAAGTGGATTTCGTTGTTTTGTGCGGCTAATAAATGACAAACGGTGAAAGTGAGCAGTTTGCCGATTCTTAGGGAGGATATCGTCGTCATTTCTTTAACAATGGAGTCAGTTTTACAACCACCGCCGCCATTCTCGTTTGAGAATAATCTAGTTAATGTGACATCCGGAAATTTAAGTGCTGAGTGGGACAATTGGAAGAAATCTTTTAAAATCTATTACGAAGCATGTGAACTTTCGACGAAACCTAAAAAAGTGCAAGTGAATATATTGTTGCATGTCATCGGAACCAAATGTCGTGAAGTGTACGAGCAATTTACAAACGAGGAGACGGATACGGTGGAAGACTTGCTAAAAAAGTTCGACGCGTTTTTTGTTCCGGTAAAAAATTTGGCAGTCGAAAGGCATAAATTTTTTAAAAGAGATCAGAAGGACTTAGAGTCAACCGAACAGTACATTTTTGAATTAAATAAAATAGCTGCCAAATGCGAGTTTGGAGAATTGCGTGATGGTTTAGTGTGTAGCAGGTTCATATGTGGTGTAAAAGAGGTGACCCTTTCGGAACGGATGTTGAGGGAACCGGACATTTCATTAAAGAAAGCAATCGACATATGCAAGTTAGCAGAGATGTCTAAAATACACGCATTAAATATAAAGACAAATAGTGTCGAACAGCACGTACACGAAGTTTCACAAAACAATAATCAATCCGGAACTACAACCTGTGACGTGCATGTAGTTAACAGACGTTATGCCTCAGCCGCTATAAACCGCCCGCGCCGGCCGTCTCACACACCGATGCGATCAAACGCGCCCAGCGGGGCTCGGGAGCATCAGACATATCACACCAGATCTTCATTTTATACCCCTAACCCCAGAGAGAAGACGTTTAATCTTCATAACAATCCATCACCGCAAGCAACGTCAAGTGAACCGCAGAGAACTTTTAACGGCTGTAGTAATTGCGGTCATGCGCACCGAAGGATGGAATGCCCCGCGTTCGGAGTACGGTGTAACAATTGCAATCGGATGAATCACTATGCGAGAATGTGTCGATCGTCGCGTCGCGTGTACGAAATACAGGAGGACTCCACCGATCAGGTAATCGCTCAAGTTAATAATGTAAACAGTGACTGGTCAGTAAATTTAGAGATAAACAAAGGGTGTATCACTTTTAAGCTAGATTCTGGAGCGGATGTTAATGTATTGCCTAAAAGATTTTTAAGTAAAATCCAGTTGTCAACTAATGATTTAACTAAAACGTCAACAAAGTTGCATGGCTATTCTGGGAAAGAGATTATCGTAGTGGGAAAATGTTATTTAAAAGTAGCTTACAGGGGAAATACACATTTTTTGAAGTTTATAATTGCCGATGTTAATTCGTGTCCGGTACTTGGCAGGAGTTCATGCGTGGAATTAAATTTAGTTAAACTAATTATGTCTATTAATGAAAGTTCTCCAAGTGAAAAAATATTAGACGAATTTTTAGATGTTTTCGAGGGTATGGGTTGCTTGCCAGGGGAATATAAAATACAATTAAAAAATGACATTTCCCCAGTAGTCCACGCTCCGAGAAAGCTACCGTTGGCATTAAAAGATCAGATAAAAAATAAATTGGATGAGATGGAAGAGGAAGGTATTATTTCAAAAGTAGAGGGCCCCACAGATTGGGTCAATAGTATGACGGTAGTCAAAAAACCAAATGGTGACTTACGTTTATGCCTGGATCCCCGCGACTTAAATAAAGCAATTAGGCGTGAACATTTTAAACTGCCAACTTTTGAGGAAATTACGGCGGAGTTGTTAGGTGCGAAGTATTTTAGCACATTAGACGCGAAGCAAGGTTTCTGGCAAGTAAAACTCCATCCAAGTAGCACAGACCTTTGTACTTTCAATACGGTATTCGGGAGATATAAATTTTTAAGGATGCCTTATGGAATCTCCTCGGCATCTGAAATATTTCACAAACGGTTGTATAGTCATTTTGATGATATAGAGGGTGTAGTATTATTTGTTGACGACTTGTTAGTGTATGGTCCAACTAAGGAAATTCATGATCAGAGATTAAGAGCGGTGTTGAATAGATGTAAAGATATTAACATAAAATTAAATAAGCAAAAATGCAGAATCGGCTTAACTGAAATAAAATATCTTGGCCACAAAATTGGTAGCGATGGCATTCGTCCGGATGATTGTCACATATCAGCGATTAGGGACATGCCTACGCCTCAAAATGTAAAAGATGTTGAGAGATTTTTGGGTCTTGTAACATACGTTAGTAATTTTATACCCAACTTCTCTGAGAAGTCTGCTAAGTTAAGAGAACTTTTAAGGAAAGACATCGAATGGCATTGGGACAAAAATCACGAAGATTGTTTTAAAAATCTAAAAACATGTTATGTCTCCGCTCGACCATCTGGAAGCGCAGGCGCAAGTATGCGCGCTCGCGGCTTCAAATGCTTTAACCGACACACATTTATTAGAAGTACAAAAGTGTACAAAGGAGGATGATGAACTTCAAAGTTTAATAAAAGTAATTAAACGTGGTTGGCCAAATGAAAAGGATAAAACTAAGGATACCTTAAAATGTTATTGGAATATTAGAGATGAACTTACTACTGATTTTGGAATGGTATGGAAGGGTAATAGGATTGTCATACCAAAGTGCATGCGACACGATATGTTAAAAAAAATTCACTCTAGTCACTTGGGACTAGATAAATGCAAACTTAGGGCTAGGGAGACAGTATACTGGCCAAATATCAATTCTCAATTACAAGATTATCTATCTAACTGTCAAGCGTGCCTCACTTATAAAAAACAAAATTCGAAGGAGCCTCTTATTTCACATGAAATACCGAAAAAACCATGGCGTAAAGTGGGGGTAGATATTTTTCATTTAGCGAATCAATCGTACATACTTATTGTAGATTACTTCAGTAAATTTATAGAAATATCAAAATTACAAAGTCTAAAATCAGAAAACGTAATTTCTGAACTAAAATACATATTTCGAAGACACGGGATACCGAAAATTGTAATGAGCGATAACGGACCAGAATTCTCCTCTAACCTTTTTAAACAATTTTCTTTAAATTGGAAATTCCACCACGTCACCTCGTCCCCTGGACACGCTCAATCGAACGGTCAAGTGGAACGATCTATTCAATCAATAAAAAATATTATGAAAAAAACCAACTTCGACGGATCAGACTTAGATATTGCGTTATTAGAGTACGTATGTACGCCAATAAATGATAATTTACCGTCACCTGCAGAGTTGTTATATAACAGGAAACTTCGAGGTATAATCTTAATCTTAATATATATATAAAATGCTAATGTGCGTAAGTAAAGACACGGTTTTCTCTATCACCACTATTTCCAATCAACTTCCTGTTGGGGTGGTAAATACCCCTTGGTCTCCCGGTGGGAGTAAGGGAGTTTGGTCGCGGTGGGTGGAAGTGGGTGGTTGTGGGTGGCTAAAATGTGAAAAAATATATATCTGTCCTATTCTAACTCATGGGAACTTTTGGAAAGTTCTAAAAATTTCTGGAATTTCTGGAATAATCTAGAAAACTCCAGAATGTGTACAACTGTAACAATCGATCTAGAATGTTCCAGAAAGTTCTAGAAATTTCTGGAATGATCTAGAAAGTTCCAAAATTGTGTGCGACTGCTAAAATCGACCTAGAATGTTCCAGAAAGTTCTAAAAATTTCTAGAATGATCTAGAAAGTTCCCAAATTGTGTGTGACTGTAACAATCGATCTAGAATGTTCCAGAAAGTTCTAAAAATTTCTAGAATGATCTAAAAAGTTCCAAAATTGTGTGTGACTGCTAAAATCGATCTAGAATGTTCCAGAAAGTTCTAAAAATTTCTAGAATGATCTAGAAAGTTCCCAAATTGTGTGTGACTGCTAAAATCGATCTAGAATGTTCCAAAAAGTTCTAAAAATTTCTAGAATGATCTAAAAAGTTCCAAAATTATGTGTGACTGCTAAAATCGATCTAGAATGTTCCAGAAAGTTCTAAAAATTTCTAGAATGATCTAAAAAGTTCCAAAATTGTGTGTGACTGCTAAAATCGATCTAGAATGTTCCAGAAAGTTCTAAAAATTTCTGGAATGATCTAAAAAGTTCCAAAATTGTGTGTGACTGCTAGAATCGATCTAGAATGTTCCAGAAAGTTCTAAAAATTTCTGGAATGATCTAGAAAGTTCTAGAAATGTTTGGAAATATCTAGAAAGATTCAAAATTGTTTGCAAGTGTAAAAATCGATATGGAATGCTCTAGATAGTTCTAGAAATGACTAGAATAATCTAGAAGCTTCTAGAAAGTTCCGAAATGTGTGCAACTATTGAAATTAATCCTGACGATCCAGATCGTAATTAAGTACCTCGGAATGTTCTAGAGTTTTCTCATACTAGAAATTTCGATTTCCAACGGTATATAAACCGAAAATCAGTGACTTTTTGTCAGTTGAACCGTGTTTACAGTCGCGAAAAGATCAATTGAAGCCAAGAGTGAACAGTGATTACATAAATTGAAGTGATTTGAACAAATGAAAAAGTAAAAACTATTTGACTATTCTAGAGTGTTCTGATACTAGAAATTTCGATTTCCAACGGTATATAAACCGAAAATCAGTGACTTTTTGTCAGTTGAACCGTGTTTACAGTCGCGAAAAGATCAATTGAAGCCAAGAGTGAACAGTGATTACATAAATTGAAGTGATTTGAACAAATGAAAAGTAAAAACTATTTGACTATTCTAGAGTGTTCTGATACTAGAAATTTCGATTTCCAACGGTATATAAACCGAAAATCAGTGACTTTTTGTCAGTTGAACCGTGTTTACAGTCGCGAAAAGATCAATTGAAGCCAAGAGTGAACAGTGATTACATAAATTGAAGTGATTTGAACAAATGAAAAAGTAAAAACTATTTGACTATTCTAGAGTGTTCTGATACTAGAAATTTCGATTTTCAACGGTATATAAACCGAAAGTGAGTAACTTTTCGTTAGTTTTATCATTGTAACAACCAAGATATTCGTTTTGATTAATTTTATTACTTTTTTTATATTTACAATGCCAAGGCGAAAAAAAGTATTTACAAAACCCAAAGTGGTTTCAAAAAGAAGAAAAATAGCACGTCAAAATGAAACAGAAGAACAAAAAGAAAAACGTGTTTTAAACATTCGTAAAGGAGTAAAAAGAATTAGAGAAAATTTAACCGAAGAGGAAAGAGCACGTATTAATGAAGAAACCAGATGTCGAGTAAGATCACTCAGAAATCGTCAATCTGCTGATCAACGTGAACTGGAAAATACCAAAAAAAAAGAAAGAATGGCTACTTTACGCCAACGACGAGCTGCTTCATGTAAAGTTGGAAGTTTAGAACTTCAGGCTTTCCATTATGATTGCAAAAAACAATACAGTGAACATCCAAATATTGTCATCGGAAAAATGGATACGATATGCGAGTATTGTCGTGCCCGGAAATTTAAAGGCGAAACTGCTGGTATATGCTGCTCGAGTGGTAAAGTCAATTTACCAGCACTAGATGTACCACCACCTCAATTACTCGCATATATGACTGGAGAAACACCAGATTCCAATCATTTTCTACAAAATATACGTCGATACAACTGTTGTTTTCAAATGACTTCATTTGGAGCTTCATTAATATGTCAGGAAGAAAATTTCAGCCCGGTTTTTAAGGTTCAAGGCCAAATTTATCACCGATTAGGCTCTCTTTTGCCGATGTCTAATGAATCTCCAAAATTTCTTCAAATATACTTTGTTGGTAACGATGAACTTGAAACAGACCAACGTTGCTCTAACTTTCAGGGACTGCAACGAGATATTATTCAAAAATTACAACGTCTACTTCATAATCATAATCAACTAATCAATGTGTTCAAGACTTCTCTAGACCAAATGGCTGCAGATAATTATAAGATCGTCATTCGAGCAGATAAAAGACCAGCCGGTCAACACGAACGAAGGTTTAATGCACCTCAAACGAACGAAGTTGCCGTAGTCATTGTTGATAACGAATGTAGTCGTCGTGATATTATTATTCAACGTCGAAGTAATAAATTGCAACGTATTGCTGAAACACATCGTAGTTATGATGCGCTACAATATCCGCTAATTTTTTGGCAAGGTGAGGATGGTTATCATTTCAATATTCAACAAATCAATCCAGCTACAGGTGTCGAAACTAACAAAAAAGTATCAGCTATGCAATTCTATGCTTATCGAATTATGACTAGAAATGGTGAATATAACCATATTTTAAACTGTCGGCAGCTATTTCAGCAGTTTATTGTAGACATGTATGCTAAAATTGAAACGGAAAGATTAGATTTTATTCGCCATAATCAACGAAAGTTGCGTTCGGATGAATACATCCATTTGAAAGATGCAATGATAAATGATGGAAACGTCGATAACATGGGAAAATTGGTCATCTTGCCATCGACATTCACTGGAAGTCCACGTCACATGCATGAATATGCTCAAGATGCAATAACTTATGTTAGGAAACACGGCAGACCAGATTTATTTATAACATTCACATGTAATTCTTCATGGATGGAAATCAAAGAAGAATTACAATATGGTCAGACGGCCAGCGATCGACATGATATTGTTGCCCGAGTTTTCCGTCAAAAACAAATTAAATTTATAGACGCCATTGTGAAAAATCAAATATTTGGTGTTGTTATCTGCTGGATGTTTTCAATTGAATGGCAGAAACGAGGATTGCCACATTCACACAACTTAATTTGGCTCCAAAATAAAATTCAACCGAATCAAATAGATGATATCATCAAAGCTGAATTTCCAAACCCGGAAGAAGATTCTGATCTTTATAGTATAATCGTAAAAAATATGGTTCATGGCCCGTGTGGTGAGCTAAATAGAAATTCTCCGTGTATGAAAGATGGAAAATGTACGAAACGTTATCCAAAGCCATTTTTGAACGAAACAGTTACAGGCGAAGACGGATATCCTAAATATAGACGTCGATCACCAGAACAAGGCGGATTTACAGCTAAAATTAAAATACGAGGTAATGCAGAAATTCAAGTTAATAATCAATGGGTAGTACCATATAATCCACTTTTATCTAAAATGTTCAATGCCCATATCAATGTTGAATACTGCAGTTCTGTTAAATCTATAAAATATGTATGCAAATATATTAACAAAGGCAGTGATATGGCTGTTTTTACGTTAACCAATGAAAACCAGCATGATGAAATAGTACAGTATCAAATGGGTCGTTACATTAATACCAACGAAGCAATTTGGCGAATTTTAAGTTTTCCAATACACGATCGAGATCCACCGGTTCAACATTTATCCGTCCACCTAGAAAATGGACAACGTGTGTTTTTTACAACAGAAACAGCACAAAAAGTTGCGACGGAACCACCAACTCGAACAACTTTAACAGCATTTTTTGAATTATGCCAGAAAGACCAATTTGCTAAGACTTTACTTTACTCAGAAGTACCCAGCTATTATACATGGGATACAACAAGTAAACAATTTAATCCTCGAAAACGTGGAATGCAAGTAGAAGGACATGATGGAGTGTTCAAGAGTAACACAATAGGACGAGTCTACACAGTGCATCCAAAAAACGCTGAATGTTTCTATCTACGCTTATTACTTCACACTATTCGTGGTCCAACGTGTTTTGAAGACCTAAAAACTGTCAATGGTTACATTTGTGAGACATATCGTGAAGCATGTCAAAGATTGGGTCTACTAGAAAACGATAATCATTGGGAGTTAGCTATGAATGAAGCAGCCCAAACGGCAACAGCAAGTCAAATTCGTGAGCTATTTGCAATCATATTAACTACATGTAATCCTTCTAATCCAAATCGACTATGGCTTAAATATCGAGAATATATGAGCGATGACATCTTGGCTGATTTACGACAGCAAAATCCGGACTTAGAAATTAATTTTAATGAAGAAATTTTTAACAAAGCTTTGATATTGATAGAAGATAAATGTTTAGCAATTTCTAACCAAACGTTAATACAACTAGGTGTTCAATCTCCTAAACGAAATCATTTGGATGTTATGAACAGTGAATTTTTAAGAGAAACAAATTATAATATCGACGAATTGAGGCTTTACATCCAACACAACAAACCCTTATTAATTGAGAGTCAAAAACAAGCTTACGACATAATAATGGATTATTATAAAAATCAGCGAAGTGGTATAATATTTTTAGACGCACCTGGTGGCACCGGGAAAACATTTTTGATAAATTTAATTCTAGCTGAAATCCGTGCAAATAAAGAAATCGTTCTCGCCCTAGCATCATCTGGAATAGCGGCAACACTTATGGATGGTGGACGAACGGCACATTCTGGTTTAAAATTACCATTAGATGTAGCTAACTACGAATTCCCGGTATGTGACATCACAAAATCATCGGCACGTGGACAAATATTAAAACAGTGCAAAGCCATTATATGGGATGAAAGCACAATGGCTCATAGAAAATCCCTAGAAGCACTAAACAGAACACTTCAAGATTTACGCGACAACACGAATATAATGGGAGGTGTATTGTTAATACTATCAGGCGATTTCCGTCAAACGCTACCTGTCATTCCGAAATCAACGCCGGCAGATGAAATTAACGCTTGCCTGAAGAAGTCGTTCATATGGGAACAGGTAAAAATAATTAAATTAACAACAAATATGAGAGCACAGATTTCAGGAGATGAAAAGGCCCAAGAATTTGCTGAAAAACTTTTACAAATAGGAGAGGGCACTTATCCAATAGACGAAAATACTGGCCAAATCACACTAACTAATGAGTTATGTAATGCTGTTGAAACACCGGAACAACTTATAAATGAAGTGTATCCAAGTATTGCTGAAAATTATACTAATTCAGAATGGTTACGGGAGCGCATTATTCTAGCCACGAAAAACGACATTGTCAATAGCATCAACAACATCATCCAGGAAATGATTCCGGGAGAAGAGAAAATCTACAACCCAATCGATACAATGACTGATGAACAAGAAAGCGTAAATTTTCCTTCTGAATTTTTGAATTCACTAAATGTTCCAGGAATGCCATTGCACTGCCTTAAATTGAAAGTTGGTTCACCAATTATTCTATTACGAAATCTGAACTCGCCAAAATTGTGTAATGGTACGAGACTCTGTATTAAACAGCTACAAAATAACATCATCGAAGCCAGTATAATGACTGGTAAAGAAAAAGGACAAATAGTATTTATACCACGAATACCTTTAATATCAAATGGATTGCCCTTTACGTTTAAACGTTTACAATTCCCGGTGAAGTTGGCTTACAGTATGACCATCAACAAAGCACAGGGCCAAACATTCAAATACTGTGGCGTTGACTTAAAGGAACCCTGCTTTGCACATGGTCAATTATACGTTGCATGCTCACGAGCAGGATCACCTCGAAATTTGTTCATCTACAGCCCGGGCAATAAAACAATAAATGTAGTCTATAAGAAAGTATTATAGAAAAATTAAACAAAATGTAAATGTATAATATAACGTGTAATATGTTAATGTATTTATCATATATGTAGTATGTAGAATATCATATGTAAATAATTGTGTGAATAAAACATAAATTTTCCATTTACTAAGGTGTTTTTTATTCTAACTTATGATTATTTCAATTAGTTAATTAGTTAATTAATTAAATATACTTTCTATACACCGCATATTTAATGGTCGACTAAGTCTTTCAATATCTAAGATAGAAATCTATATTATCTACGTTAAAAAATGCATCCTCAAATATTTTTTATACCATTAAACATGCGATTTATTTTAACCCGAGCAACGCCGGGTTTTGCAGCTAGTATATATATAAAATGCTAATGTGCGTACGTAAAGACAGGGTTTTCTCTACCACCACCAATTCCAATCAACTTCCTTTTGGGGTGGTAAATACCCCTCGATCTCCCGGTGGGAATAAGAGAGTTTGGTCGCGGTGGGTGGAAGTGGGTGGTTGTGGGTGGCAAAAATATGAAAAAATATACATCTGTCCTTTTCTAACTCATGAGAACTTCTGGAAAGTTCTAAAAATTTCTGGACTAATCTACAAAACTAGAATGTGTACAACTGTAACAATCGATCTAGAATGTTCGAGAAGGTTCTAAAAATTTCTAGAATGATCTAGAAAGATTCAAAATTGTGTGCAACTGCTAAAATCGATATAGAATGTTCCAGAAAATTCTAGAAATGTCTGAAATGATCTAGAAAGATTCAAAATTGTCTGCAACTGCTAAAATCGATGTGGAATGTTCCAGAAAATTCTAGAAATGTCTGGAATGATCTAGAAAGATTCAAAATTGTGTGCAACTGCTAAAATCGGTATGGAATGTTCCAGAAATATCTAAAAATTTCTGGACTAATCTAGAAAACTCTAAAATGTGTACAACTGTAACAATCGATCTAGAATGTTCGAGAAGGTTCTAAAAAATCCATATGGAATGCTCTAGATAGTTCTAGAAATGACTATAATAATCTAGAAGCTTCTAGAAAGTTCCGAAATGTGTGCAACTATTGAAATTAATCCGGACGATCCAGATCGAAATTAAGTACATCGGAATGTTCTAGAGTGTTCTGATACTAGAAATTTCGATTTCCAACGGTATATAAACCGAAAATAAGTGACTTTTTGTCAATTGAACCGTGTTTACAGTCGCGAAAAGATCAATTGAAGTCAAGAGTAAACAGTGATTACATAAATTCAAGTGATTTGAACAAATGAGAAAGTAAAAACTATTTGACTATTCTAGAGTGTTCTGATACTAGAAATTTCGATTTCCAACGGTATATAAACCGAAAATCAGTGACTTTTTGTCAGTTGAACCGTGTTTACAGTCGCGAAAAGATCAATTGAAGTCAAGAGTAAACAGTGATTACATAAATTCAAGTGATTTGAACAAATGAGAAAGTAAAAACTATTTGACTATTCTAGAGTGTTCTGATACTAGAAATTTCGATTTCTAACGGTATATAAACCGAAAGTGAGTGACTTTTTGTTAGTTTTATCATTGTAACAACCAAGATATGCGTTTTGGTTAATTTTATTACACTTTTTATATTTACAAAGCCAAGACGAAAAAAAGTATTTGCAAAACCCAAAGTGGTTTCAAAAAGAAGGAAAATAGCACGTCACAATGAAACAGAAGAACAAAGAGAAAAACGTCTTTTGAACATTCGTAAAGGAGTAAAAAGAATTAGAGAAAATTTAACCGAAGAGGAAAGAGCACGTATTAATGAAGAAACACGATGTCGAGTAAGATCACTCCGAAATCGTCAATCGGCTGATCAACATGAACTGGAAAATACCAGAAAACAAGAAAGAATGACTACTTTACGCCAACGACGAGCTGCTTCATGTAAAATTGGAAGTTTAGAACTTCAGGCTTTCCATTATGATTGCAAAAAACAATGAACATCCAAGTATTGTCATCGGAAAAATGGATACGATATGCGAGTATTGTCATGCACGGAAATTTAAAGGCGAATACTGCAGTTCTGTTAAATCGATAAAATATGTATGCAAATATATTAATAAAGGCAGTGATATGGCTGTTTTTACGTTAACCAATGAAAACCAGCATGATGAAATAGTACAGTATCAAATGGGTCGTTACATTAATACCAACGAAGCAATTTGGCGAATTTTAAATTTTCCAATACACGATCGAGATCCACCGGTTCAACATTTATCCGTCCACCTATAAAATGGACAACGTGTGTTTTTCACAACAGAAACGGCATAAAAAGTTGCGACGGAACCACCGACTCGAACAACTTTAACAGCGTTTTTTGAATTATGCCAGAAAGACCAATTTGCTAAGACTTTACTCAGAAGTACCCAGCTATTATACATGGGATACAACAAGTAAACAATTTAATCCTCGAAAACGTGGAATGCAAGTAGAAGGACATGATGTGTTCAAGAGTAACACAATAGGACGAGTCTACACAGTGCATCCAAAAAACGCTGAATGTTTCTATCTACGCTTATTACTTCACACTATTCGTGGTCCAACGAGTTTTGAAGACCTAAAAACTGTCAATGGTTACATTTTTGAGACATCGTGAAGCATGTCAAAGATTAGGTCTACTTGAAAACGATAATCATTGGGATACACATATAATGTGTAATATGTAAATGTATTTATCATATATGTAATACGTATAATATCATATGTAAATAATTGTGTGAATAAAACATAAATTTTCCATTTACTAAGGTGTTTTTTATTTTAACTTATAATTATTTCAATTAGTTAATTAATTAAATATACTTTCTATACACCGCATATTTAATGGTCGACTACTTACTTACTTACTTACTTTCAATATCTAAGATAGAAATCTATATTATCTACGTTAAAAAATGCATCCTCAAATATTTTTATACCATTAAACATGCGATGTATTTTAACCCGAGCAACGCCGGGTTTCGCAGCTAGTTCCGTACAAAAGTAACCCAACGGTACCTAAGATAAGAATGCAACAACATTATCACGATAGATTAACACAAAGACAGGAGATTCAAAAACATTATTTCGATTTACGTACCAGAAACTTAACCCCAAAACATTATTTCGATTTACGTACCAGAAACTTAACCCCCTTAATCATTGGACAAAAGATAAAATTAAAATTATTAAATAGTTGGGTTCCAGGTACAGTTCACAGCATTTTAGGACCTAGGACATATCTGATCTCAATGCCTAACGGTAACGTTCTACGACGCAACAGGAGACATTTAATTATAGACTCATACGAAAGACCAGAACCTACATATCTCAACCTAGATGATGACGTAATCTCTCCCTCGTTAGTTACGCAACCACAAACAACATCCAACTCCAGCCAACCGGTTGATCAGTCAGCTGATCAGAATGTGCAAACTAATGATATGTTTTATCGTACTCGTTCCGGCAGGACAGTGCGACCTCCTGATCGGTGGGGATACCCCTCCACGTCCACCACCGTCAATCGTGTCACGTGAGCCATGACTTTCGTTTTTATTGTTAGCATAAGTGTGTTTAGCATAAAGTGTGCATGTAATTAATAAGAGATTTGATGAAACAATACTTTAATTACCTAAGCAACAAAATGTATGTATTGTAAAAAAATAATTAAAAAAAAAAAAAAACTATGTACATTCCATAAGCTCATTACTCCTAGGTACCTACATAGTCAATTGTGCTTTGACAGTGACTAAAAATATTTTGCAAACTTCAAGTAGGTATGTTCTTATATTGACATATTTGTCATATAATATAAATATTAATAAAATAAGAATTTAAAATATAAACATGCATAAAATTCTATATGTATTTGGTGTTATAATTATAAGTACTGCATGAGAGTCATGTTATTTTTAATACATTTGTAAAACTAAATTTCTATCAACTTGCTTCAACGTAAGAGATATTCAAGTTTAGATTTAGTAGTAGGTAAGCATGATATAATCAAATTGGCATGTGATAAATTTCCAATTAATAATATTCAATTACCTCCTTCTTGCATCTGTGTAAGAAGATGGACTTAATGTTATTTTAGTTGTAATTTTCCACACACGTTTACAATCAAATTCATAGTCATGTTGCTGTTATGCAAGTGTTTACAAACAATAACAGTACGTACTACCTACCTAGTATATAGTCTAAGGTGTGTGTTTAATAACCCTTTTTATCCGTCACCAACCGCTGTGAGATAACACGCGTATTAATGTAAAACAAACTTTCTGGCATTTAAATAAAGTTTATAATTGCGTTTATTTCTGTGGGGGATGGAAAGGTGATTTAAACATTCTGATCACTACATGGTGTTCTATTTAAATTATTTAATTTTTCAAAGAAGGAGGTTGTAGGTATTTGTATTAATTGGCATTTGGTAAAAGTGGGTAGCATTACATTGGGATATAATAAACCAGTCTTAGCTCGACGCCCGTGTTTAATTCACGACTCCCAAACTGCATACCTTGACAATTAGTAAAAGTTAATTGATTTTAAAAACCCTTTTTTGTTTCAGAGGTCCTCTCGAGCGACGAGGACGACATAGACGACATGAACAACGAGTACTTGGAGAACTTGTCGCGTATGGCCGTCAAGACTGCCGCCCAGCAGGGCGTCAACATGACCGCCAACATAGAAGACTATGACAGCGACTCGGTGAGTGCAGTCACTAAGGCTGAACGGCTCTTTATCATTTGTCACCATGCCTGTCACACTCTAACAAGTATAACTACAATTAGATTTTAAATAAAATTGGACCCGGACCTTGGATCCGGGTACGTCCTTAAACTACGTCCAAAAGAGAGGTATGGGCATTGTGAATGTCATCTCCCTTTGTGTAGTAGGGCACAGCACAGCGGATGTCATTCCAGATCTAGAGCAGAGCCCAACTGGGGAAGTACCTCCACCTTACAGAAAACCGCAGCCAAATAACACTAGACCCTACTCATAGTGTTGTGTTCCTGCCGGTGAGTAAGGTTGCCAGAGTTCAATGAGGGGGGACGGGTTTAGGGTCGGCAACGCGCATGTAACTCCTCTGGAGTTGCAGGCGTACATAGGCTACGGAGACTGCTTACCATCAGGCGGGCCGTATGCCCGTATGCTTGTTTGCCATCGAAGTAGTATAAAAAAAAATTAATAAACACTAATTAAGATAGAAGAGAGAAATATTTACTGTTGCTACTAGCCGCTAATGTTTACAATATGTCAATCTTATTATCAGTTCAGTTCAAATATACTTTATTCATGTAGGCCTAGCAACAAGCACTTATGAGTATCTTAATCTAATTATCAGAGCAATTTATTGATGTTGTAAATATTATTCCATATATGATACTAATGAATATAATTCATAGATCAAATTTAATACTAAGAATTTCACAATATATCGTCATACAACAAAAAAAAATTGTATAAAAAATACTAGTCTAGAATATTTCTAGAATAAATTCTAAATGTCAAACAAATGAAATAAAAAATAAAAACAACAAAGGAAGTACATGCATTGGAATATCCATTTCATCATCATTATTCAAATATAATAAATAATTAATAATTTCGAATCACAATTAATCCCACGTTGTTTTATCATTCATGTAGTCTTGTGTGGTATAATAAGCTTTAGAAATAAGTTTACGCTTTACATGATTCTTAAATTTATTAATTGATAACTCAGTAATATGGTTTGGAAGTTTATTATTATTTCCTCTACGAGACAGGCTATGCCTAGTGTGGAGGTCAGTGTAACATGTGACACTGTTTAAACTTATATTTGTCAAATAAACAATTTGTAATGGAGAATAATTTGAATGGAGAAGGCTGGAGCAAGGAAAGCGGGCACCCAAAACATTTAACAACACGTTAGTGAAGAAACAAATCGAGCAAATATACAGCATTTGGGTGCCACGATAAAAAAAGCTATAATAAAAAAAATAAAAATAAAAATTGATAGAAATAGCCTATATTCCAAAAAAGAATATATTCATCCAGGGATCGGAAACCGGTATTTTTTGTATGGGAGCGAAAACGGTATTTTTTCGTTCTTTGTTAATTATTTCATTCCTAATCGGGCAATCTAATAATACGAAGTCGTTATCTAAAAACACAACTGAGTCCTACATTTTGAGTATAAAATAAACCGAAATATATGGTTATTTCGATGTTTTTGCAAAAAACCGGTTCCGATCCCTGTATTCATCTACAGTTGTGTGCAGCAGTACACTCTGCGACGAAGATCGTCTTACAGAAAAGTTTATTTTTTCCTGGATGACTTTGGTTTAGATGTAAAGGTTTGATTGAAAATAATAGGAAATATTCTAAATTACAATTATAGTACATAATTGTATTTTTTTTTCGTAGGGTTTTACGTTTTTATAGGATGTTCCGCAACTTAGTAAAAACAGCCGATTTTCATGATATTTTTTTTTACTTCCAATATCATTTAAGGTGGTTCGACTAGGTTACCCAAAGCTTAAACCTCACTAGATGGCGCCACAATTGCAAATTTTGAGTTTTAATTTTTTTGTGGAGTAGTCTTGGTATTTCTATACTGTAAATTATGTTTAGCGCACTCTTTAAATAAATATTGAACTATTAAAACAAACACTGAACACTTCATTGTACAAAAACTACCCCTTAATGTCGACAGAATGTTTCTTGACTCTATTTCTAAGTATCACTCACACATTCAAACAGTCTTACTGGGATCCTTGTAGTAGACAATTTGGCACAGCGTGAGTAGGCTTCAATAGCGTTACGGTATGTACGTGGAAATACATGCAAGAGGATGTGGGTTCGAGACTCATAAATTTTTTTTTTGTTATCAGTATTATCAAGTACCTATTATTAATAAATTATTTTATGAGAAATATGAGCGTTTTCCATAAAAATATTAAAAATCTGATTCTCACACATCATGATATTTTTGGGTTCTTCCAACTCAGAATCACTAGCATAATCAATCCTCGTGCTAAAAAAACCCGAAAATTTGTATAGTTTTAGTTTTACATTGAAATTTCTTTCACACTAAAATGTGACGTAATGGTATGGATATTTTAGGATATCTTTTTTTACTGCTAGGGTGGAGAAGATTCTAAGTAGAATTAACCTAAGAAAGTCCAAATTTGTAAGTCAGATTTTCCGGTATTTTTTTAAAAAAAAAACGCTGTTTTGTTCTAAAATTAAAGCAATCCCTTACTGCCCAGCCTTTAAAAAAGTAGGTACTATTTTACAGTACAATTAAAACATTTTTTTTACGATACATTTAATTAAATTACAGTGAGTTACAAAATTGCATGGCCTTCTATTTATAACCATTATAAAAAGAAATGAGATATTTACCATGTTTGTTTATATTATTGATTTCCCGATATTTTGACACAACTAGAAGTTTCACACAATGCCTAGAGATAGAAATTTATTTATTTATTTTATTTATTGTCAATTTCATTCAACGGATCACATCATATCCAATTTATGTGTTTATGTATTGCATTGTTTTCTACCTAGTTGGTTATTAAATTCTGTTACTGCAATAATCTTTATCTACATAAAATATACCAACGAAAGTTTAATAAAGTTTATATTAAAATGAAGTACACAAAATCCTCCTCTGGCTTTGACACAGGCCCTCAAACGACGAGGCCAGTCATCAATAGCGGCACGCACGATTGTCATGTCTAATTCCGTCACTGTCTTAACTATGGCCCGCTTGAGGGAGTTAAGATTTGTGTGGGGTTTAGCACAGGCTTTCTCCTCAATAACCTGCTATATGGCATAATCCAGGGGGTTAAGGTCCGGACTGGAGGACGGCCAGTCTTCGTGGGCAATAAAGTCAATTTTGTTCCTTCGAAACCAGGCTTGAGTTGTTTTTGCCTTATGTGCAGGAGCTGAGTCCTGTTCAAAGATCCATGGCTGGTTTTGAAATAGGGTGTGGCTTAAGGGCTTCACTATTGGTTCGAGAACGGTTTCCAGTTTCCGGTTTTCACACCTTTTTCACAGAAATGAATCTGTGTTAGCCCTGAGTGTGACACACCCAAATTCATGTTTGGCGGGTGCCCACATTTGTGCAACGCAATAGGGTTGTTTCCATCTACAAATCTTAGGGCATAATTGTATCCCAAAAAATTCTTTTGGATTATAAAAACATGTTAAACTACTTTTAGGGGACCTGTAATGACCATATTTTTGTAAATATTGAATTTAAAATATCTTTTGGCACACGTCACGTGACCAAACTCGAAACGTCATTGAAGATTCTGATGACGTCACAACTCTCGGATTGACACTGTTGACAGTTAGGCGATTAACAACAAATGACAAATATCAGTTGATAGTTTGTATCTTCTACGTGTGTATGTTGTCAAACCATAAACTGTGACGTCACACAATTTTCAAAGAGCGTTTTGGGCGCGAAAGCATCTGTCAAAATATATTTTGTTAATTTAACATATTTATAGCCGTTTTTAGTATAAAAGCTGAATTTTAAGGCAACTTTTAGTTAATATACAAAGTAATACAAGCGTTTCAAAAAATTGGAATACGATTCTCTTTTAGGCCCCAATTCATTATAGATACGACGAGATAAGGTATATAATTATAGCTCACAAATCCACCACATTGTAATTTTTTTATTTTTTCGGTAGCATTTGTTTTAACGGAAATAAAGAGGTTGCAAATCGAGTAACAGAACTTCAGAACAGATATCATTTGATATTTACCAGTCGCTTTTCGGTGAAGGAAAACATCGTGAGGAAACTGGACTAATCCCAACAAGGCTTAGTTTTACCCTCTGGGTTGGAAGGTCAGATGGCAGTGGCTTTCGTAAAAACTAGTGCCTACGCCAAATCTTGGGATTAGTTGTCAAAGCGGACCCCAAGCTCCATTGAGCCGTGGCAATATGCTGGGACAACGCTAGGAAGAAAGAAAGAAATCGAGTAACAAAACTTAGTAACCAACTAGGTATAATAGTTATGATGTAAATGTCCATATCATGTTGGAGTCATATATGTATTAGCCAACTAATTATTCAAGATCAATACACTTAGCTCCCTTAGGTATTCGCCTAAATACAATCTCGGGCAAAATTGAGTTTTATAAAAGTGAACTAGTTTCTAGTTCCAATTACAGTTACACTTTTCCTGGTTTTTCGCGGACCAGAATATCGATGATTTTTGTAACTTGATTTAGACGTTGCTATCATTTTCAATCCAAAAACACATAAAATCACAATTCAGAACATGCGGCAGCGTTGTTTTCTATCAAGTACCTCAAGCACCAGGGCGGCTACCGGGAAAATCGAAATTCGTCAATTTCGGGCATTTTACTCTGTCACTCTAATTACGTCTTAGTGAGAGTAAAAGAGAAAGATCCCCGCAATTTGCGAATTTAGGTTTTCGCGGTAGGCCCCCAGGTCCTGTCAAGTTTCAGCAGTGTTGCCAGGTGAGCGGAAGAGAATTATCGTACTTGAGTGTCAATATTATTGTACCGTTGAAAAAAATATCGTACGCCAATCAAAAAGGCAGCCCCTAAAAATGTCTAGCAAAATAATCTTAAATTTCCAATTAATAATAAAAAAATAAACTTTAAACTTACACCAAGGAGCCGAACACCCAAAAGATACTAATTTTAGCCTATTTCTGAGAGAAGGTGTCATATTTTGCTTCAAATTATTAGACTTTTAAGGTGGCATCATCCAAGGGCTGAAATTATAGTACTTTAGTGTACGATAATGCTCTTTGGAACATTACGTCATACCGGGGCCCAAATTATCGTACATGTACAACAATTATCGTACGCCTGGTCACACTGAGTGTCAGTGTCGACAGAGTCAGCTATAAACGCGTCAAACATCGCAACGTCGCGCCGATGGCCGTCCGAGGCATGAAGTGGCAACGCCGCAATGTATTTGTACACGACATTTGTCACACACACATGAGTAAAATTTATAAAAATATAACGTTGATTATTGCATGATTTCTGTATGAAACAAAGTTTTTCTATTAATTTAGCGCAAATGAATATTCGAAAGTAGATAGATGCGCAACTATTTATGTAATAATATTGTGTAATTAATAAATAAATAGCGATTGTTTTTTGTATGAAAATCGAACCACCTTAAGTAAAGGTTACAGTTAATTTTGAAACGATATCAAGTAATGCAGAATAATTATATAAAAAGATACAATATTATCGATCTAAAGTTATAGTATTATGTACTGCTATTATATTGCACACAACTGTATAATAAATAAATAAATAAATATTATAGGACATTATTACACAAATTGACTAAGTCCCACAGTACGCTCAATAAGGCTTGTGTTGAGGGTACTTAGACAACGATATATATAATATATAAATATTTATAAACACTTAAATACATAGAAAACACCCATGACTCAGGAATAAATATCCATGCTCATCACACGAATAAATGCCCTTACCAGGTTTTGGTAAAAAGCTATCAGAATTCCTTAGCCAATATTTGGCCACAAAAAACTGACTTCTATTTTTAATAATTTAATTATAATGAGGACAATTTCTATTTCACTAATTTAATTTATTTAATAATCCTATATTTAATATTTCTGCAAATAATGAATTGTGTTGTGTTTTAATGTATATAATGTAATTTGTATTGTATATCCTACTGCAATCTAGTTTGTAAGCGATTTGGTGTACCTGTTAGCTTATAAATGTCTAATAAATCAGTCCGCTCCTAGCCCTCTTACGGATAACACGCGTGCAGTTCCCGACAGCAAAGTCAGTGGTCGCCAAACTGTGTCAATACGATTTTAATGTATTAATTGCTAAAAATAAAAAAACAGTTAATATGCTTTGTGCTCGGTGTCATAGTGAAGTGAATGACTGTGCCCAATGCACTACGTGCAATAATTTAATTGGTTTTTGTTGTGCCGGAGTAACTGAAATGGGCTACCGTAAACTGGGTTCGCGTAAGGCCCAGTGGAAATGTCCCGATTGTCGAGTTTTGGAGCAGTCATCGCCGTTAAAAAGTGCCGAGGCTGCTTCACTTGATTCTATCATGCAGGAACTAAAATCCATCCAGCGTCAGCTTGAAGGTATGCCGGGCCTTGTGCGAGATGTCAAGGATATAAAGAAGGAAATCGACGAGCTCAGAAAAGCCTGTGATTTCAACAGCGCATCACTAGATGACCATAAGAAGCGGTTGGACAAAACTGAGAGCAAATTATCGGAATTGACGAGTATTAAAGGCGATATTCAGTCTATAAACAAAGAGCTGGACACCCTCAAGGGCGATAATCTAAGTAAGGACCAGTGGCAGCGTCTTAACAACGTTGAGATAAAAGGAGTACCCCAAAGGCAAAACGAAGATTTGTTCAAAATCCTCGATCAGATATCAATAGCGATTGGCTACCCAGTCCAGAAAACAAGCGTTAATTACATTTCTCGGGTACCAACATACAATAATAAGGAGAAACTGATCATTGTAGGATTTATCCACCGCTACGTAAAAGAGGATTTTGTCGCTTCTGCTCGTGCAAAAAAGAAACTTATTGCTAGCGAAATCGGCTTTGTTGGGAACGCGCAGAATATCTTCATAAACGACCATCTAACCCCAGATTACAAAAAGTTGCTTACCTCTGCAAAGACGTCACTAAAGCCGAAAGGTTATATGTATATATGGGTGAAGTACGGGAAAATACACGTGCGGAAGGACGATGCGTCTAAAATATTCGTTATTAATAATCAGACAGATTTAAACAAACTATTGTAGTGTGTGACTATTATAAAGTAGTACTACACTATTTAAAAACACATATTTTCTATGCGGTTTATTTTCCTATAGATTATAGTAAAACTTTGAGAACCGTACGCTCTGTGGAATGCTGTTTGTTATCGCTGCCTATTGCCCGGCCTGTCACCTGCGCTTATTACTCGTATTACCAGAATGCGTTTGATGTTTATGTTATGCTAAATATGTTTGTCTCCTTTTTGCTTATAGCCAATTATTGCGCTTACGCGTCTTACTATTGTTACTGCTTGCCTTGTCACACTTATGGAATAGTTTCTATGCTTGGTTGGGATTATAAATTTCTATACGTAAATAATTTACTGTTATTGCTAAGTACCTTGTATAAAAATGAGGAAAATTATAAATTTAACACTATTGGGACGAAGTTTGCTTCCGATTGTTATCTGTTATATAATTGTTATTGTGTTTTACCTTTAGTATCTTGTAATGTCTAGTAACTATAAAGGAATACTTTCTGTTTACTATCAAAATGTTAGGGGCCTTCGATCCAAAACTATAGATTTCTATCGCAACATTCTATTGGCCTCCTACGATATAATATTTTTATCAGAGACATGGCTTGTTGACGGTATCGCAGATTCCGAACTTTTCGATAACAGGTATGTGGTTTGGCGGCGCGACCGCGACCTGGCGCTCACGGGCCAGAGTCGAGGAGGTGGTGTTATCATTGCTACGCGGAAAGAATTGGCCGTCAATCCTCAGCCTACCTACCATTCTTCGGCGGAGGACTTATGGCTCACTTTATTAGTTAATAATGGAAAGATTAAGCTACATTTATGTGTTGTTTACTTATGCAAACAAGGGCAGGGCTATTCTTTTTCTAGTCAGCTTTCTAACTTTCTTGATAAACTTGGGGAAGTAATAACTAATAATCCTGAAGATAAATTCCTAATTATCGGTGATTTTAATCTAAGTAGCATTGTGTGGACGTCAAGTAACCGACATTTGTTGCCATCTAATTATACTTCCATAGATGAGTGCAATTTGATCGATGAGCTAAATTATCTTGATTTGTACCAGTATAACGGAGTGTCTAACGTATATGGTAAGATATTGGATCTTGTGTTGTGTAATGACGTAGTGACTGTGTGTGAGTGCCAGAACCCGCTTGTACCCATAGACCCTTATCACAAGGCATTAAGCATTTATGTAACATTCGTTTCTTGTACATCTCTAAAATCCGCACCTGTCATGAAATATTTTTATAACAAAGCCAATTATGATTTAATTAATCTAGACCTTTTAGAGACAGACTGGGATGTCGAGTTCTCTAGCCGTACTTTTGACCAGTGTATTGATTATTTTTATTCAAAATTTAAAGAGTTAAGAGAAAGGTATGTACCTCATAAGTTGATTTCCAAAAACTCGTATCCAGTTTGGTATTCATCCTCGCTAAAGAAAGCCATCAAAGAAAAACATAAGTACCATCGTAGATTTAAGTTATATGGTAACAGGTGTGATTTGCTATCCTTTGAGTGTCAGAGGGAAAGAGTTAGGCGTATGGAAAAGCGATGTTTCTTGGATTATATTGAAACGATTGAAAATAATATGAGTAAAAATCCAAAGCTATTTTGGTCTTTTATAAAATCTCGTTCAAAGTCCTTTGGAATACCAAGTTGTATGCGTTATGGTGGTGTTACTATGAATTCAGGGATTGATATTTGCAATGCGTTTTCTGATTATTTTAAAGCAAGTTTCCTAGATTCTGGAATCCCTGCCGCAAGCGATCCGCATGGTTGTAGCAACGTTAATAAATATACCGACTCGGCTAGTGATATAGCCAGTATCTCTATTGATGGTGACTTGGTTACCCAACTCTTGCTAAGCCTCGATCCTAATAAATCAGCTGGCCCCGATCAGGTGCCAGCCTTGTTTTACATAAACTGTGCCAAAGCATTAACCAAACCCATCTCATTACTGTTCCGTCGTTCATTCGCGGAATGTACCGTTCCCGCGATCTGGAAATCGGCTTTCATAACTCCAGTTTTAAAAAAAGGTTCAAAAACAGATGTTTCCAATTACAGACCGATTTCTAAATTATGTATCTTGGCCAAGGTATTAGAAAGAATAGTCCACATGCAGATTTCGTCAGCATTAAGAAATTGTATAGATAACACTCAACATGGTTTCATACAACGTAGGTCCACGGTGTCCAACCTGGCTCTGTTCAATGACTTTATCTCTGAGTCGATGGGCAATGGTCATCAGGTGGATGTTATCTATACAGATTACAGTAAAGCTTTCGATCGTATTGACCATGATATTCTATTATCTAAGCTTTACTTGATTGGTATTAGAGGGGATCTCTTAAGATGGTTTAAGTCGTACATAAAAAATCGGTGCCAGTCGGTGGTGATTAATAATTATATGTCGAGCTGGGTATCTATCCCAAGTGGAGTCCCCCAAGGGTCTTTATTGGGCCCACTTCTATTTAACATCTTTGTTAATGACATAAGTAGCTGTTTCCAGTTCTCTAAGTTGCTCAGCTTTGCTGATGACATGAAAATTTTTGCTAAAATTAGCTCACCGGCGGATGCATGTGCACTACAATCTGATCTAAGAAGGCTGGATGCCTATTGCATTATAAACAAATTAGATTTGAACCCCACTAAATGTTTTACAGTAACCTTCTCTCGTAAATTAAATAACATTTGTACCCCATATTCACTAAAAAGTAACATTCTTCAGCGAGTTGGAAGCATGAGCGATTTAGGTATTATTCATGACTCCAAACTTATTTTTAGTGAACACATTGATAATATAGTAGGTAAAGCTTCCAGGTCACTTGGTTTTATAATGCGTAGTTCAGTTTGTTTTACCCATCCTAAAACTCTGAAAATCTTGTATTGCGCTTACGTGAGAAGCAAACTAGAATACGCATCTCAAATATGGAATCCTCAGTATCAAATTTATGTTGATAGGGTTGAGAGATTACAGTCAAAATTTATAAAATTCCTTTGTTATAAAATGCGAGTCAACTATAGTTCTATCGACTATCTCAAGCTGTGTAAGAAACATCATTTGATCCCACTTAATAAGCGCCGTGAAATTGCAGATATAGTGTACTTAGTCAATATTATTAAAGGTAATGTAGATTGTCCAAATTTGCTTAATAAGATCTCTTTTAATAGGGGAAGGTGGGGAGGGTCGATCCCTAGGGGACACTTGGTAATCTTCATTTCAAGTTTAACCAGACGACATACAGTTTTTTACGCTAGCAACACTCATTAATTCGTTCCTAACTTCACGTTCTGTCATGGCGCCGTTTGGAACAAGTCAGTGGTTTGCAAGTGGCGGACTATGAAAAATTTGCTGCGTGCTGTATTTAATTTTCGGTAAGTTTTAACTGGATTTATTAAGTAAAATGTGATAGAAAAGCTCTTAGTGAGTATGGTTATTCTATTTGTTGTTTATTGAAGTGTTAATTAACTTTGATTTCATTGAAATACGCGAACGTAAGTTTCGATCACGCCATGTTTTATAACCTGAGTATGTATGGGGAGACTTCGACTTTTTCTTTGGGGGAGACATGATCCCGGGATCATGTCACCCCTAAAGGGATCAAGTCTACTTAGTAATGAACAAAACGTTTCATAATGCTGTAATTTTTTATTGTTTTAGGAAATCATGCGTCGAAAATATACGACCAGAGAAGGTTGAAAACAAAGAATACTGATAGACAAGGAAAGATTAAAAAATGCTGTATCAGAAGTATTAGCTGGTATTACCATTAAAGTGTTTAAAGCCAAATAGTAACTTATTTTTGATGAAGACTGATTAATATAATATAGCTAAGTATTAGCTATTGTTGTTGATTATTACTTAGATGTTTAATTTCGCAAATTAGGTATTTCTAGACTGTTAAAACTTCTGAGATTATAGTTAGCTTGTTACTTGAGTCTCCAAATGTGGTAATGATAAATAAGAGCAATTTACAGTAATCATTATGATTGTTTGGAAGTTTGTTTATAAACAATTAAACTTTTTTTAATTATTATTCTACAGACAAGTGTACTTGTTAGAAGAATTTTTATGTTTGCTACTTCTTTTTGATTTTTTGATGGCGCAATAGTTATTTACGATACAAGTGCGAAAAATAGGAAATTTTGCACGAGTTACGAATTACCTATTCGCACATGTATCCTACAACGTTTTACAGTACATATAACCCTTTAAATTTTCGACATAGTTACATAATGTGCTAATTTACGCTCTACGGGGGAAAAGTAGCACCATATGTACTGTAAAATTGATTACCAGTTTAGTGTTCTTTTTTCGAAAATATAACTAGTTTCTTCTTAAAAATTGAAAGATACGGTTCATTATGTGTTTGATTTCTTAATAGATTAAATTCCTGTTGATCAACTCAATAAATTAACGTGAAATCAACCCTCAAAGTATGGCATTGTCACTTAAAATCTATTTACCTTGTGTCCCCAAGCATGGGAGACTTGATCCCTTTCGCATCAAGACATCTTATTGGCGGAAATATAACTGCTAAGTATGGAAGATACAGTATATGTATGTTCTTTGTGTGTTTACCTAATTCTAGATGCATTGCTAGTTCCGATTCGGGCTATATAATCTGTGAGAATCTGGTATGGGGAGACACGGTAAAAATCTGTTTACCATGTGTCCCCAGAACCTGGGAGACTTGATCCCCCAGGATCAAGGCTCCCAACCAGGGGTAAACATGTCTCCCTTATACAGGGGACACATGGTAAAAGTCTACATTATGGCATTTCTTTAAATAATGGTCTAAATTGTTGCACAATTCTGTTCTAATTCAAAGTATTCATAAATAGATAAATTCTGAATCGTATGGTCTATAAAGCTTTTCAATACTGCTAATAGTTTAAAAAATTTAGTCTAAAATCAAAAGGGGTGATCAACCCTCCTCAGTTTCCCCTATTCCGTCAAGGAGGCTAAGGCATTTTCGTCCCATTAGTAATTACCAAGCTACTACTAGGTATAGGAAAAACAGTTTCATATGCAGGGCAGGCATGAGTTTAAATAAAGTTTCTACAAATTGTGATATCGACATATATAATGATAGCATAGCAGTAATAAAAAATAAATTAATTAGACACTTCATGGGTGACAATAATTCTGGCGCAGGACAAGGCTCGGTGCATTGTTGAATATGTACTCACAGGATTTAACTATTTTTTCTTTTTTTAATTTATTTTTTGTAAAAATGAATCATATATATATATATATATATAGATCTGTTCTTATGCTGTAGGAACTGTATGTGTAAATTAAGATGGGCAAAAACTTTTTATAATTTATTGTATTTTTATAAGTGAGAACCTGTAATTGGCTCTGTAATTCTATTGGAAGTTCTAGATATATATAGCGCTGTTGGTTTTCCATATACTAAAATAAAATAAAATAAATAAAATAAAAATAAATAAACAAACAAATTTCAAACCGGGACCATCGGCTTCGTAGGCAGGGTCACTACCCACTAGGCCAAACCGGTAGTCCAATATCTATCTTATAATTCGGCCACAAAAATAACTCTTTGGTTACCGTCCACTGATGCGTTCACAGGACGACGAGGACTACGAGCCGGACGAGACCGCCATCGAGTGCTACACGACGCCCCTGGACGACAGGGATTGCCCGGTCGACGAGTACGTCAAGTTCAAGGCGGCGCTTTCAGGTGACTCACTGATACACGTATTTTTACTCGAGGGTATTTTTACACTTACTTTTACTTTTAAAAATCCAAGTCATTATCTTAACTGTGGTTGTGCGCGGCCTCGGATCGATTCCTACGCGCCGCGCACCGCACGCGGTGCAAAAAGCCAGTAGGTTGCCCCACGCCGCGCTCGCTTAGGACAAAATGACTTCGCCTCGTAATATGTATTTAATGTCGAATTTATCTATGAAATGTATTTTAAACGTATCTGGAGCATTCCATGGCCGGCTGGACATTTTTCGGCGTTTCAGGCGGGCGATATTTTTCTGTGCATATTTTTGACCATTAGTCACAGACTTGTACCTGCAAATCTTCAGAAAATACGAGTTTGGACCGGAGAACGGTAGACAATTTCATGGAATCCTCCATTCTTACCGTTGTCCAGGCATATTGACACGGCATGGGAGCCTGGGGTCCGCTCGACAACTAATCCCAAGATTTGGCATAGGCACGTGTCAAAAATTAAAAGTAAATTTCTGTTTGTAGGCATATCAACGACGGAGCCGGCGTTGTACCACGCGCTCACCCAAGTGTTGAACGAGGAGCAACAGAAGCTGCTGAGCGCCGTGCTGGTGCTCGCCGACCAGAGGAAAGCGCAGCAGGACAGCAAGCGCATCGAGCAGAGTGGGGGTACGACATACGAATATATATATACACCGTGGGCCAATTAAACCCGACAGATTTTAACCACGCATTCCAAAAAATGTTATATGAGTTCTGCCCAAATTCGCCAAAAAAAAATTTTTTTTTTGCCGAAAAAAAAAACTGCTTTTGCGTTTTCTGCACACGACACGTTATTTATTATTACACCTTGGTGAAAAAAAATCATTACGACGAATAAGTAAAGTTTTTTTTTATTTACAGACGAAAATTACGAGTTTACTTTAAAACTTTAATATCTGTCGGTAGGTATGTCTAAACCAAGTCACATAGTGGCAGCGTCACAGCTAAAAAGGCGTTTTTGACTAAGTTATAAAAGAAACAAATATTAACAGAAATTGTCATTATCTCTAAAACAAGACCGATTTCAGAAAACATTGTATGACATTTTAGTCTCTAAATGCGGTCAAGAATACACCTTTGAAATCTGTCGGGTTTAATTGGCCCACGGTATATATATATATCTGTGGCGACTGGAAGAATGTACAGGAGGCCTTATTGTCCAGCTGACAAACACAAATTATTAAAAAATACTAAATTACATTGACAGACGACCTAGTGTTGCCTTATGATTTTTTTATATCATGATAAAAGTCCGACATCCTTCAGCCAACTCGGAAGTTTTCTCTAGCTTCTAGTGGTTAATGGAGGCTTTTAAAACCATGACACTCGACAAATCTCTTCGCAATCCTAACAAAAGACATGTCAGGGGAAATCCTGACGTGTGGCAATCCTATCCAGAACCCTCAGATCCTGACTAGGGCTTCCAAATACCGGACATCGCACAATACCGGTATTAATACTGAAACTGTCTTCATCAATACCGGGTTACCGGTATTGAATATAAATCGCTTCAACATTGGAGTTTTACTAAAACGCTCACTATAACACCATATATGTCCTTAACGCTTTTAGGGCACTAAATAATCAATGTCGCCATCTGCAATAATTTCATTTTACGCTCCAGCTGCTGTAGGACGGTCCTAACAAGTATGTAAGTGCGAAAGTGCTGTCACTTTCGCTCTTACATACTTCACACGCATACTGACAAGCAGGACAACCCCGAAATAACCCAATTTTATTTTTATTTGTTTATGCTCATTACGTAGGACTGAATCATGTATTAACAACTTCGTACTATTAGTTTGACCCCTGAAATTGAAATAATAAATGAAAGATCGAAATAGACCGTAATAATACCGGTATTTTTTGTATGAAGGTAAAACCGGTACCGAGCCTTGCTGACAAGGGATAAAAATGCGACCATGCTACAGCCGCAGGTTGTCAATATTTTCACATATTTGGTTGAAGCAATCAACCAACTTTTGAAATGTGCCGCCAAAATTGGTTTGACACACTACAGTTCCTTGCTCTTTTTCACTATTCACAGAACTTCAGAATTTATCACCAAATATGTATGACAATGATAATTGTTGGCGCGGGTTCTTGCGAAATGATGTAGTCGACACGATTTGAATTTTTAACAATATTTTAATGATCGGAACGATTAAATACAAGAATTTCGAATGAGAATAATGTATGGACGCGCGACCCAGTGATGCGTGGTGTCGGCGTCGTAGCGGATCGGAGAATGATGGCTGCCGCCGGCCGCGGCACTGCGTAGATGAAGCGTGTATGTGTGCGCGGTGCGCGCACGCACACATGGATGGCGCGTTAACAATAATGTTTCAGTAAATGAATAAATGCGAAATGCGTCTGACGTGTAGTAAGGTTCTGGACACAGCCAAATATAACCATTTAAAGGAGAATAAGGGTTTATACTGCACATTTCCCTTGTTTTTGCAAATACTAGGATACCGGTATTGCATTTAAAATACCGGTATTGAAAATGCCTTAGTAATTTCGGGATCCCGGTATTGCACATAAAATACCGGTATTGAAAATGCCTTAGTAATTTCGGGATCCCGGTATTGCACATAAAATACCGGTATTGAAAATGCGTTAGTAAAGACGGGATCCCGGTATTGAATTTAAAAATTACGGTATTGTGAAATGCGTTAATAAAGACGGGATCCCGGTATTGCATTTAAAACACCGGTATTGAAAAATGCGTTAAAAAAGATGGGATGCCGGTATTGGAGGCAGGGATTGGAAACCGGTATTTTTTGTATCGGAACGAAAATGGTATTTTTTCGTTCTTTATTAATTATTTGATTTTTAATTAGGCAATCTAATAATACGAAGTCGTTATCTAAAACACAACTGAGCCCTACATTTGGAGTATAAAATAAACCGATATATTTAAAAATTAACCCGACACCGACACCGAAACCGAAATATTTTGCAAAAATTTCGAAATATATAAATATTATTTCGAAATTTTTGCAAAAAACCGGTTCCGATCCCTGATTGGAAGCCCTAATCCTCACCTAATGGCACTGAATCATGGAATACTCTTTTCGGAAGCTGTATTTTGTTTTCATTCATTTTTTAACATAATGTTTTTGTATTTTCAGGTTACTCATTCACAGTGCCCGCTCAAGTCCCAACGAAATTCAAGTTCGGATCGTAATCACACAACAGTGCTTCACATACACGAACACAGACAATTATAGTACGTGCGTTAAAACTTATTTATTATCAAAAATGTCGCGTATGGAGCGGAGTCAAGCGTTTAAAACGCATGTTATGTATTGTTAGCATTGAAAATGGAATTTTTCGATAGATTACATAATGTATTTTTATATATCTGTTACGAAAAACCCCGATTACGAGTAACGAATGACTTGCGCTTATAAAGGAGTAGATTAGTTTGCTTGGTGAATCATAGTTGTATATTTTAACAGATATTTTGATCCTTCGTTAATAGTAATTAACTTATCAATGCCTACTTTAAAAAAGGTTTTTAAATTTCATAATTAAGATTTACATTTCTGCTAGTATGTGTACTACAGATACAAAATGTGACGTTCTCAAGCAAAAGGTACCGTAAGGATGAAATTTGCACGAATAACCTGTTAGAGCGTCTTGTCGAAAGCGACAATGTGGTACCTTCTGCTTGAGAACGACACAAATTTTAAATAAAATTTTAAAAATCTGAAAATTCATCCTTGTATTCGTAGCGATGTCCATTTTTTTTTCGCTACATACATGGCAAAATACTCTATTTGTTAAGTTAACTCAAATAATGAATTAAATAGCAAAGGTTGTTGAATGTTTTCGTTCCCATGGTGCAGGCACTGCGCACGTTTTTAATAGTTATTTACGATACAAGTGAAGAAAATAGGAAATTCGCAACCAGTATTTAAATCGACACGAGTTGCGAACTACCTATTCGTACGTGTATCGTACAACGTTTTACATGTACTTTTGCATTTAGGTATAGAAGTAACATCGGCGTGAAGGCCCGGCCTAGAAATTTGCGGCTAACGCATATATGCGGTATTGGCGGTCGATGTATGTATGGTTGACGATATAATAAAAACAGATCAACTTGTTTTGAGCAAAGATTCATTTATTTTGTGAATGGTTCAACTCTTTGTACTACGTTATATTAAGTATATGATCCATTATGGCTGGAGCTTATAACTGCCATAATAATTGATTGGTTATTTTCAATACGACCGTAACTATGGCAACGTGTGACAGAAGTTGATTCACCCATATCAAAGATATATTGATTGAGATGTGTAACATCTAAGACAATTTCGTGCTTCGAATTTGACAGGTAAACAAGATGGCGCTGTACAGCTCCATACATTTTGCGGTAACTGACTGGAAAAGTTGACGTTTGACAATTTGACCGCAAAACATGGCGCAGTACAGCGCCATCTGTTTTCGATGTTAAACTAAGGGGCGCAGTTTTTTCCTAATATAATAACAATTCAGCCTATACGTCCCACTGCTGGGCACAGGCCTCCTCTCATGTGCGAGAGGGCTCGGGCTATAGTCCCCACGCTAGCTCAATGCGGATTGGGGACTTCACACACACCTTTGAATTTCTTCGCAGATGTATGCAGGTTTCCTCACGATGTTTTCCTTCGCCGAAAAGCTAGTGGTAAATATCAAATGACATTTCGTACATAAGTTCCGAAAAACTCATTGGTACGAGCCGGGATTTGAACCCGCGACCTCCGGATTGAAAGTCGGACGCCATATCCACTCGGCTAACACCGCTTTTTAGTTTTTTCTTAGTTTTACCTAAATTACAATCAATCCTGTTTAATATAACATGACTGTCAAGATAAAGTGTAAGACACCTAACCGAGGCAAGGGTTTCACCTCGGAATGAGAAACTCCTATCTTCGTTCTGGCTCTCTAAAAATTCACTGAAAAATAACATAATTTTGACAAAGAGGGGTCATGTTTTGTACTAAAGGACCATGGGCAAATTTGTATGGGCATTGTCCCCACCCACCAACAGAAACGAAACATGTCTCATTCAATAGGTCTTGGCAACCTGATGATTTGTTACTATGACGAGGATCGCCTGCAACTGTCAATGAAATGAGCGAAAAATATATAAAAACAAAATACAGTTTTCCAAGAAAACCCCATGCATACGATCCTCGTCATAGTAACAAATTCAATTTTTTCAATTCAAATATACTTTATTCATGTAGGCCTAGCAACAAGCACTTATGAATAGTAAGACAGTATTACATATAATTATCTTAATCTAATTATCAGAGCAATTTATTCATGTTGTAAACATTATTCCATATATAATACTAATGAATATAATTCATAGATCAAATTTAAAACTAAAACTTTCACAAAATACAGTCATACAAAAAAAAAATATATAAAAAATACTAGATTGTTTCTAGAATAGTATTCTAGACTAGTTTCTAGACTTCAAATCATCAGATTGCCAAGATCTATTGAATGAGACATGTTTTGTTTCTGTTGGTGGGTGGGGACATTTCTGCCCATGGTCCTTTGTCTCAGTTAAACGTTTGAGGGAGAATCAACTTTTTAGCGTCACTCGTTGCCATGGTTACGATTAGTTGTCCAGGGGACAAAAGTTCATTGAAATACTGATTTTATGGTACTTAAATGTATCAAACTTGTGTTTTTGTGGTCGTTATAACCAATGTCCATAATGGGCCCCCTACTAAGCATGTTAATAGAACTGCATACAACGTCTCTTCAAACAAACTGTGCCACTGTTGTCCCTTGGACAACTGGACAGGATAACAAAACAAAAAAAGTTGATTCACCCTTGAATGAATCTTTACCATGCGTTGACAGTTGGTCAGCGTCTCGTTTAGGTTAATTCCAGTGACTAGTTATAAGAAACCACGTCTAATCGTCTGTGTTCGTTGTTACAATCGTTGATTTTATTTATTGGTTAATCGCTTAACGCGTTTATATTTTGTACTGTCTACAAGTACAGTCAATTTATTAAATATAGATACGGACAAGCTGCCAAAAATAATGTATACACTACCTTAATATGTGGGCAATGAAAACGTGTATACATATTTTTGGCATTTGGTTCGCATCGATATTATCGGACGTGACAGTACATGCGCAAAGGCGGAACAATCTAAAGACTTATCCTTCCGCAGCCCGGAGGCCTATACAAAGGTCGCCCGGTTCGTTGAATTGACAAATCAAAATTATGAATCCACACAAATTATAAAAAACCTTTATAATTTGTATTCGAACACCGAGCAATTCCAATTATTTAGTCATTAATGTCTACTTTTGTTAGCGATTTACTTGACTTTTTCTAAAAATCTTAGTCTAAATATGTGCGCCGGAAAGCACAAGTGTTATTTTAAACGTCATCTATGAAAATATGACGTTTACCAAAGATTTGAGTAAGATGTGTAAAATCTAAGACAATTTCGTGCTTCGAATTTGACAGGTACACGAGATGGCGCTGCACAGCTCCATACATTTTGCGGTAACTGACTGTGAAAAGTTGACATTTGACAATTTGACCGCAAAACATATGGCGCAGTACAGCGCCATCTGTTTTCGATGTCGAACTAAGGGGCACGTTTTTTTCTTAGACTACCTCTCTATTACAATCAATTCTCTTTGCGTATACTTAACACTAACGCTGTCTGGGCTATCAAAATCGTTGCTAACTTAGCTTGGTTGGACTTTACTATTCGAAAATAATATACATGCACTAAATATTTAACCCTTAGAATGCCACGGTTATCGTGCGCGACGCGTCATAGTGAACCTTATCGGGAAGTACTAAGGTCGATATTGGGCTGAAGCCACGTGGGCGGTCAAAGGGTTAAATGAAACACTCATAATATTAACCCTTTACCAGACTAAGGGAGATATATTTCCCACTTACGGCACTTCAAATTTGTGTTCTATTTTCGATGAGTAAGACTGACATTCGATTTTCATTTTTGAACTGTCAGCCTGGTAAAGGGTTAAGTAAAACATAGAATAGGGTTGTTTCAAATTTTTTGAAACGCTCGTATTACGTTCTATATTAACTAAAAGTTGCCCTAAAATTCAACTTTTATACTATAAACGGTTTTAAATATGTTAAATTAACGAAATATATTTTGACAGATGCTTTCGCGCCCAAAACGCTCTTTGAAAATTGTGTGACGTCACAGTTTACGGTTTGACACTTAACTACATACGTAGATGATACGAACTGTCAACTGACATTTGTCATTTGTTGTTTATCGCCTAACTGTCAACAGTGTCAATCCGAGAGTTGTGACGTCATCAGAATCTTCAATGACGTTTCGAGTTTGGTCACGTGACGTGTGCCAAAAGATATTTTAAATTCAATATTTACAAAAATATGGTCATTACAGGTCCGCTAAAAGTAGTTTAACATGTTCTTATAATCCAAAAGAATTTATTGGGATACAATTCTGCCCTAAGATTTGTAGATGGAAACAACCCTATTGTCCCCCTTAGTCCAATGAACGAAGAAATCTAATAACAAGTTTATTTTGAAATGAATTTCTATCCTATTTTCTATCCTCAAGACGAAAGTGGAGGGCCCTCGCTAAATCGCCTTTTCATACACACGTAAACCTCATTTTCCTCTCTGAATATTAATATTATTCAAAATGTTTTGATAGAATTTGTTGTATACCAACCACAGGTATGCCTTTACGTTTTTTTTCGAATTTATGATTATTATACGAGTTAGGAGCATTTGAAAATATGTATGAAATTTTCGTTTTTAATTTATACAATAATCAAAAAAAATTAAAAAAGTCAAACGTCCCGGTTAAATTTACATCAAATTGTGTTAAAATATTTTCCATATTGTCAATATCCGAGGAAAACGGGGAACACGTTTGTATGAAGAAGCGGTCGTCTTCTTTCCTCTTAAACGTGACTTCGAGTCAGCCTTCCTATTGTGGATGCAATGTTTCCTAATATAAAACTAACCGGCCATACATAATGGTGCTTTAAACTAATTATTTAATATAAGAATAATTTGTCGTCCGTAAATGGAAGGATATGCTGAAGTTATTATAGCAAAGAGACCCAGGAATCTTCGTAAATTGCATTATATACAGTCGACAACATTATTTTTTATATACAACTTAATGTTGGTTGAACTGTGCACATATTTGAGGCTAGAAATCACATGTATTGAAAAAAAAACACGATATACTTAGCATGCTAAAATTATTTATGTACGTTGGAACATTTAAAACGGGTGAGTTTGTGACCCGTTTTCTTTGTAGGTGTACAATGAGTTGAGTACATTTTTGTTTTTATGCGTATATTTAAGTGTAAGTGTTTATACGAATGGTATATTTTTGTTTTGAACTGTCACTTGTAGTTTGCCCGCGTTTATATCACTAAAAGTGCATAATTTTGAAAGTTTTTACGTGTCGTGGTATATGACCACAATATCAGTACCCCTAGTGTAAATTTAATCGACATCATAACTTGACGAACGAGTTTGCGTTAAGTCTAATTTTGTATATGATTTTGAGTTTCCAAAACGTCCCGCTTGGCGCGCTCTTTCTAAATCCAATACAAAATGAGACTAAACGCAAACGCGTACGTCACGTTTCGAAATCGAATTTATTTACACTAGGGGTACGGATATCAGGGTGCGTAGACACCAATGCCAATCGTTTAGGGTCCGTAGCGTAGTTATCTCTCTCTATCACTCTTAGTGCGACAGAGACAGATGCTAGACCACGGGCCAGGAGCATATTTCGTCAGTCCGCGCCAACCGGCTGATACTGTTTTAAATTAAAAAAAACCGTCAGCATTAAAATATTCCCTGCTATAGTAAAAAAACATATTATACATTCGCTATTTCGTTGTAGTCATTTTTCGATAAAGTAATTGATATATTTACGACCTTATAGAATAAGCTAGCGCAAAAGCATATTTACTACGGGCGAAGTATCGCGATGAGCGCGGGTTTCGAGAAGGAAGCAAGCGACGTATGTGTAGATTTTATTGAACGATGCGTCACCTGAGGAAAGGGGACTGCCGTTGTTCCATACAAACATGGTCCCCATTTTCCTCTTTGGATATTAACAATAGCTATGCCCCTACGAATTTTTAAATGATCCTTACTCTTATAATAATTTAGTACCTGGGCGACCGAGCTTTGCTCGGTTATAACTATTTATTGTAATATGGTGGTGTATAGGTGATAATCTTAACTACATTTTTTTTACTAAATTAAACTTGTCTAAAACAATATAAATTAAAAAAAAATATATAAACTTGAACATATAAAAAAAAAACAAAAGTTAGTCACCGGGCAAGATTCGAACCCTCGTTTAGCAGTCCGCGTCTTAACCCGCTGGACCAGACGGACAGTGGCCGGCAACACGAAATTAGCGACCATTTTCTGCGTCGAAAGAAAAACGCATGAAAACTTAAAAACACGCCTTTTCCCAAACATAAGACTAATCTAGATAGATTGTATACCCCCAAAAACCCCCATATACCAAATTTCAGCGAAATCGTTAGAGCCGTTTCCGAGATCACAGATATATATATATATATATATATATATATATACAAGAATTGCTCGTTTAAAGGTATAAGATAAAAATCAAACGTATGAACGGAGTTGTGATTGATATACAACGAATTGTACCAAAATATTTTCAATAATTTTGATATCCAGATAGGAAAACGAGGGCTATGTTTGTATGATAAGCGATTTTGGTCCTAAGCAACTTCCATATTGATGGTCTCTGTGACGAGGGACAAAATGGTGCTGAAGTTAAATTATTTGACTGTATGTCGATTGAACAGCGAATGGAGCAATTGTCCACTTTTATTGCAGTTAACTGTTGGGCGGAGATTTTATTTTATTTATTTTTAGTTTTTAGTTTTTTCTTTTTTTTTTGACAATTGCGATCATTTGCTAATCATTCGTAAATACAGTTCAATATTTCTTAACCCTTTACCAGGCTAAGGGATATATATTTCCCACATGCGGCTCTTCAAACATGTGTTCTATTTTCGATGAGTAAAACTGACATTAGATTGTCATTTTTGAACTGTCAGCCTGGTAAAGGGTTAACGCATTCACGGCCGACGTTTTCCCGTTCTACCGTTTTCCCGCTTTGTAGAGAGCGACTACGAACAGAGCGCCCGCCGAGCGGGTTCCCGGCACTTAAATGGAGGTTTCGGAATAGGTACCTAAAGTATTCAGTATTGGTGTCAGCTATAGCAGATTGTTTGGGCGGTGTTTTAATTTATTTTTTCGTTTATTATTTATTATTATTTTTTAGCTGACACGCTTACCCAGGAATGTCTTTAGTCTTAACACTAGAGTCATTAAGGATTAATAACATATTCGAAACCTCAATTTTAATATTATGATGTGTCCGCAACGGCAAAGTGGGTGCCAGCTTGAATATTAAATGTTCAGTGGTCAAATATTCCGAAATAAGTGAGCGATATCAATGATTTATAATTTAAAAATGAAGCCTGACCGGTAATATATGATCACGCGCCATATTGCGGAATCTCATTGAAACTAAATTTTTCATACTAAACTGAACTGTCACCCTATACATGAGAATAACAGCGCCCTCTTGACAATGATCATATACACGGTGTTTTTTTTGATTTGCGTTAATTTCGAGGGTGCATTCCTGAGCTTAAATTAAGTAACTTTCTCAAAGACACCGATATTCTAATTAACTCCATTTCGGAGATAATCAATCATTAATTTTTACCTTATAAGGCCCTTACGAGCGTGTACACTTGCCTTAGGGCCTGTTTACTTATTGATTAGTGTTTAGTGCGAGTTCATACATTTGCTACTAAACGTAAGTACTATCTCGGACGATCGACGTTCGAAATGACATTGATATGTCACAGTTTTCAATTGTTTGGTTGAGTTAAATGTAATGCCCGTGTTACAACAACGCTATATGCAACATTTAGTTACTTATTATAAAAAAAAAATAGTAAAAAAAAAAACAAAAAAAAAAATATTTTTTTTTTTAAATTAACTATGCCATTTAGTTTTCTTAAACGTACTTACCGATACCCCGAAGTTAACGAAATTCAATAAAAACACGGTGTATTTATGGTAAAACCTTACGGTTCTGTTTTCTCGCCATGAATAGACAACGCAGCGGGCATGGTTTATTTTAACAACTTGATAATGTACACAGTATAAAGTCGAATATAGCGATCTCTATATATGAATAGCGTTTGTTAAGTAGGTGTCGAGTTTTGCTGATTACAGACAGCTATCATATTTATTTGTTTTATTTTATTTATTATATATTTTCGGTTGATTTTCGTCTGAAAACGCACTTGTTGCCTATCTCATGGATATATCCTAAATTTCGTACACTGGTGACAAGATGGATCCAGTTGTGACCAGTTACATGAGATATTCATTTCATTATCATATTTTATGTCGAAATATATTGATTAGGAACTAAAACTGAATCTATCAATACTTTCTCGAATCGATAGAAAATCGGATTGTTGACAATTTTTTTTTGAATTCATTGAAAATTTTTATTCATTAACTAGCTGCAAAACCCGGCGTTGCTCGGGTTAAAATAAATCGCATGTTTAATGGTATAAAAAATATTTGAGGATGCATTTTTTAACGTAGATAATATAGATTTCTATCTTAGATATTGAAAGACTTAGTCGACCATTAAATATGCGGTGTATAGAAAGTATATTTAATTAATTAACTAATTAACTAATTGAAATAATCATAAGTTAGAATAAAAAACACCTTAGTAAATGGAAAATTTATGTTTTATTCACACAATTATTTACATATGATATTCTACATACTACATATATGATAAATACATTAACATATTACACGTTATATTATACATTTACATTTTGTTTAATTTTTCTATAATACTTTCTTATAGACTACATTTATTGTTTTATTGCCCGGGCTGTAGATGAACAAATTTCGAGGTGATCCTGCTCGTGAGCATGCAACGTATAATTGACCATGTGCAAAGCAGGGTTCCTTTAAGTCAACGCCACAGTATTTGAATGTTTGGCCCTGTGCTTTGTTGATGGTCATACTGTAAGCCAACTTCACCGGGAATTGTAAACGTTTAAACGTAAAGGGCAATCCATTTGATATTAAAGGTATTCGTGGTATAAATACTATTTGTCCTTTTTCTTTACCAGTCATTATACTGGCTTCGATGATGTTATTTTGTAGCTGTTTAATACAGAGTCTCGTACCATTACACAATTTTGGCGAGTTCAGATTTCGTAATAGAATAATTGGTGAACCAACTTTCAATTTAAGGCAGTGCAATGGCATTCCTGGAACATTTAGTGAATTCAAAAATTCAGAAGGAAAATTTACGCTTTCTTGTTCATCAGTCATTGTATCGATTGAGTTGTAGATTTTCTCTTCTCCCGGAATCATTTCCTGGATGATGTTGTTGATGCTATTGACAATGTCGTTTTTCGTGGCTAGAATAATGCGCTCCCGTAACCATTCTGAATTAGTATAATTTTCAGCAATACTTGGATACACTTCATTTATAAGTTGTTCCGGTGTTTCAACAGCATTACATAACTCATTAGTTAGTGTGATTTGGCCAGTATTTTCGTCTATTGGATAAGTGCCCTCTCCTATTTGTAAAAGTTTTTCAGCAAATTCTTGGGCCTTTTCATCTCCTGAAATCTGTGCTCTCATATTTGTTGTTAATTTAATTATTTTTACCTGTTCCCATATGAACGACTTCTTCAGGCAAGCGTTAATTTCATCTGCCGGCGTTGATTTCGGAATGACAGGTAGCGTTTGACGGAAATCGCCTGATAGTATTAACAATACACCTCCCATTATATTCGTGTTGTCGCGTAAATCTTGAAGTGTTCTGTTTAGTGCTTCTAGGGATTTTCTATGAGCCATTGTGCTTTCATCCCATATAATGGCTTTGCACTGTTTTAATATTTGTCCACGTGCCGATGATTTTGTGATGTCACATACCGGGAATTCGTAGTTAGCTACATCTAATGGTAATTTTAAACCAGAATGTGCCGTTCGTCCACCATCCATAAGTGTTGCCGCTATTCCAGATGATGCTAGGGCGAGAACGATTTCTTTATTTGCACGGATTTCAGCTAGAATTAAATTTATCAAAAATGTTTTCCCGGTGCCACCAGGTGCGTCTAAAAATATTATACCACTTCGCTGATTTTTATAATAATCCATTATTATGTCGTAAGCTTGTTTTTGACTCTCAATTAATAAGGGTTTGTTGTGTTGGATGTAAAGCCTCAATTCGTCGATATTATAATTTGTTTCTCTTAAAAATTCACTGTTCATAACATCCAAATGATTTCGTTTAGGAGATTGAACACCTAGTTGTATTAACGTTTGGTTAGAAATTGCTAAACATTTATCTTCTATCAATATCAAAGCTTTGTTAAAAATTTCTTCATTAAAATTAATTTCTAAGTCCGGATTTTGCTGTCGTAAATCAGCCAAGATGTCATCGCTCATATATTCTCGATATTTAAGCCATAGTCGATTTGGATTAGAAGGATTACATGTAGTTAATATGATTGCAAATAGCTCACGAATTTGACTTGCTGTTGCCGTTTGGGCTGCTTCATTCATAGCTAACTCCCAATGATTATCGTTTTCTAGTAGACCCAATCTTTGACATGCTTCACGATATGTCTCACAAATGTAACCATTGACAGTTTTTAGGTCTTCAAAACACGTTGGACCACGAATAGTGTGAAGTAATAAGCGTAGATAGAAACATTCAGCGTTTTTTGGATGCACTGTGTAGACTCGTCCTATTGTGTTACTCTTGAACACTCCATCATGTCCTTCTACTTGCATTCCACGTTTTCGAGGATTAAATTGTTTACTTGTTGTATCCCATGTATAATAGCTGGGTACTTCTGAGTAAAGTAAAGTCTTAGCAAATTGGTCTTTCTGGCATAATTCAAAAAATGCTGTTAAAGTTGTTCGAGTTGGTGGTTCCGTCGCAACTTTTTGTGCTGTTTCTGTTGTAAAAAACACACGTTGTCCATTTTCTAGGTGGACGGATAAATGTTGAACCGGTGGATCTCGATCGTGTATTGGAAAACTTAAAATTCGCCAAATTGCTTCGTTGGTATTAATGTAACGACCCATTTGATACTGTACTATTTCATCATGCTGGTTTTCATTGGTTAACGTAAAAACAGCCATATCACTGCCTTTGTTAATATATTTGCATACATATTTTATAGATTTAACAGAACTGCAGTATTCAACATTGATATGGGCATTGAACATTTTAGATAAAAGTGGATTATATGGTACTACCCATTGATTATTAACTTGAATTTCTGCATTACCTCGTATTTTAATTTTAGCTGTAAATCCGCCTTGTTCTGGTGATCGACGTCTATATTTAGGATATCCGTCTTCGCCTGTAACTGTTTCGTTCAAAAATGGCTTTGGATAACGTTTCGTACATTTTCCATCTTTCATACACGGAGAATTTCTATTTAGCTCACCACACGGGCCATGAACCATATTTTTTACGATTATACTATAAAGATCAGAATCTTCTTCCGGGTTTGGAAATTCAGCTTTGATGATATCATCTATTTGATTCGGTTGAATTTTATTTTGGAGCCAAATTAAGTTGTGTGAATGTGGCAATCCTCGTTTCTGCCATTCAATTGAAAACATCCAGCAGATAACAACACCAAATATTTGATTTTTCACAATGGCGTCTATAAATTTAATTTGTTTTTGACGGAAAACTCGGGCAACAATATCATGTCGATCGCTGGCCGTCTGACCATATTGTAATTCTTCTTTGATTTCCATCCATGAAGAATTACATGTGAATGTTATAAATAAATCTGGTCTGCCGTGTTTCCTAACATAAGTTATTGCATCTTGAGCATATTCATGCATGTGACGTGGACTTCCAGTGAATGTCGATGGCAAGATGACCAATTTTCCCATGTTATCGACGTTTCCATCATTTATCATTGCATCTTTCAAATGGATGTATTCATCCGAACGCAACTTTCGTTGATTATGGCGAATAAAATCTAATCTTTCCGTTTCAATTTTAGCATACATGTCTACAATAAACTGCTGAAATAGCTGCCGACAGTTTAAAATATGGTTATATTCACCATTTCTAGTCATAATTCGATAAGCATAGAATTGCATAGCTGATACTTTTTTGTTAGTTTCGACACCTGTAGCTGGATTGATTTGTTGAATATTGAAATGATAACCATCCTCACCTTGCCAAAAAATTAGCGGATATTGTAGCGCATCATAACTACGATGTGTTTCAGCAATACGTTGCAATTTATTACTTCGACGTTGAATAATAATATCACGACGACTACATTCGTTATCAACAATGACTACGGTAACTTCGTTCGTTTGAGGTGCATTAAACCTTCGTTCGTGTTGACCGGCTGGTCTTTTATCTGCTCGAATGACGATCTTATAATTATCTGCAGCCATTTGGTCTAGAGAAGTCTTGAACACATTGATTAGTTGATTATGATTATGAAGTAGACGTTGTAATTTTTGAATAATATCTCGTTGCAGTCCCTGAAAGTTAGAGCAACGTTGGTCTGTTTCAAGTTCATCGTTACCAACAAAGTATATTTGAAGAAATTTTGGAGATTCATTAGACATCGGCAAAAGAGAGCCTAATCGGTGATAAATTTGGCCTTGAACCTTAAAAACCGGGCTGAAATTTTCTTCCTGACATATTAATGAAGCTCCAAATGAAGTCATTTGAAAACAACAGTTGTATCGACGTATATTTTGTAGAAAATGATTGGAATCTGGTGTTTCTCCAGTCATATATGCGAGTAATTGAGGTGGTGGTACATCTAGTGCTGGTAAATTGACTTTACCACTCGAGCAGCATATACCAGCAGTTTCGCCTTTAAATTTCCGGGCACGACAATACTCGCATATCGTATCCATTTTTCCGATGACAATATTTGGATGTTCACTGTATTGTTTTTTGCAATCATAATGGAAAGCCTGAAGTTCTAAACTTCCAACTTTACATGAAGCAGCTCGTCGTTGGCGTAAAGTAGCCATTCTTTCTTTTTTTTTGGTATTTTCCAGTTCACGTTGATCAGCAGATTGACGATTTCTGAGTGATCTTACTCGACATCTGGTTTCTTCATTAATACGTGCTCTTTCCTCTTCGGTTAAATTTTCTCTAATTCTTTTTACTCCTTTACGAATGTTTAAAACACGTTTTTCTTTTTGTTCTTCTGTTTCATTTTGACGTGCTATTTTTCTTCTTTTTGAAACCACTTTGGGTTTTGTAAATACTTTTTTTCGCCTTGGCATTGTAAATATAAAAAAAGTAATAAAATTAATCAAAACGAATATCTTGGTTGTTACAATGATAAAACTAACGAAAAGTTACTCACTTTCGGTTTATATACCGTTGAAAATCGAAATTTCTAGTATCAGAACACTCTAGAATAGTCAAATAGTTTTTACTTTTTCATTTGTTCAAATCACTTCAATTTATGTAATCACTGTTCACTCTTGGCTTCAATTGATCTTTTCGCGACTGTAAACACGGTTCAACTGACAAAAAGTCACTGATTTTCGGTTTATATACCGTTGGAAATCGAAATTTCTAGTATCAGAACACTCTAGAATAGTCAAATAGTTTTTACTTTTTCATTTGTTCAAATCACTTCAATTTATGTAATCACTGTTCACTCTTGGCTTCAATTGATCTTTTCGCGACTGTAAACACGGTTCAACTGACAAAAAGTCACTGATTTTCGGTTTATATACCGTTGGAAATCGAAATTTCTAGTATCAGAACACTCTAGAATAGTCAAATAGTTTTTACTTTTTCATTTGTTCAAATCACTTCAATTTATGTAATCACTGTTCACTCTTGGCTTCAATTGATCTTTTCGCGACTGTAAACACGGTTCAACTGACAAAAAGTCACTGATTTTCGGTTTATATACCGTTGGAAATCGAAATTTCTAGTATGAGAAAACTCTAGAACATTCCGAGGTACTTAATTACGATCTGGATCGTCAGGATTAATTTCAATAGTTGCACACATTTCGGAACTTTCTAGAAGCTTCTAGATTATTCTAGTCATTTCTAGAACTATCTAGAGCATTCCATATCGATTTTTACACTTGCAAACAATTTTGAATCTTTCTAGATATTTCCAAACATTTCTAGAACTTTCTAGATCATTCCAGAAATTTTTAGAACTTTCTGGAACATTCTAGATCGATTCTAGCAGTCACACACAATTTTGGAACTTTTTAGATCATTCCAGAAATTTTTAGAACTTTCTGGAACATTCTAGATCGATTTTAGCAGTCACACACAATTTTGGAACTTTTTAGATCATTCTAGAAATTTTTAGAACTTTCTGGAACATTCTAGATCGATTTTAGCAGTCACACATAATTTTGGAACTTTTTAGATCATTCTAGAAATTTTTAGAACTTTTTGGAACATTCTAGATCGATTTTAGCAGTCACACACAATTTGGGAACTTTCTAGATCATTCTAGAAATTTTTAGAACTTTCTGGAACATTCTAGATCGATTTTAGCAGTCACACACAATTTTGGAACTTTTTAGATCATTCTAGAAATTTTTAGAACTTTCTGGAACATTCTAGATCGATTGTTACAGTCACACACAATTTGGGAACTTTCTAGATCATTCTAGAAATTTTTAGAACTTTCTGGAACATTCTAGGTCGATTTTAGCAGTCGCACACAATTTTGGAACTTTCTAGATCATTCCAGAAATTTCTAGAACTTTCTGGAACATTCTAGATCGATTGTTACAGTTGTACACATTCTGGAGTTTTCTAGATTATTCCAGAAATTCCAGAAATTTTTAGAACTTTCCAAAAGTTCCCATGAGTTAGAAAAGGACAGATATATATTTTTTCACATTTTAGCCACCCACAACCACCCACTTCCACCCACCGCGACCAAACTCCCTTACTCCCACCGGGAGACCAAGGGGTATTTACCACCCCAACAGGAAGTTGATTGGAAATAGTGGTGATAGAGAAAACCGTGTCTTTACTTACGCACATTAGCATTTTATATATATATTAAGATTTTAATTAAAAAGAGAAGTTAAATGTTTAGTGTTAAAATTTCGCGCCATTCTGACTGCAAGGTGCATTTAGCCAATTTTGGCAACTTGTCTATTGCCGGCAGTTCACTTGGCTTTATAATTTGGCAAATATACGTGTTGCATCCCTTTTGTTTTGTATGTCAAAGGAAAGAGATGCAATACTACCCAGCAAACATTTTTGGTGAAAATAACGATAAAATCACCTATTATAGGTCGCAAATCTGACAGTGACCAAAATGAGTTACCTCGAATCGACGTGGAATCCACCTGGATTTCACCAAAGTGGGGAAAAAAAGCACGTGCCGGCTACGTCGATTCCACGTAATTTTAGTAATTGTGACCTAATGGTTACTACATAGGTAATGTTTGCGACGTGGATTGGACGTCGCCACGACGTGTAATGTGGTTGCAATGTACAAAATTAGTAAGACTTACTATTTTTCAACATGATTTCAACGTGTTTTTTACCATTTAATTACCAAGAAAGGTTATTTTTTTATGAGATAGCATGAAGAGAAAGAGACAAATATATTACGAGAGTATTTTCTTTCCGCTCACAATCAAAATGTCTAACGAAAAATCAATCTTAAGTTTTGCAACGAGAATGGCGGCCATTACTTGGCGTAAAATAATTATCTAGGTCGATTACGCAGGAATTATACGATGAAATCTTGTGCGCTGAAAATTTTCTCGTGCAGTATGTTAGGTTTTTATTCAAAACTACTGATGGGCTTTCGAAATACTTAAGTATTAATTTTTTTTAAACTCATAAGTAGTATGTATTGCTTGTAATTGGGGATCGTAAATTTGTGTTCGGAGTTTGTAAATATATTAAATTGACTCTATATATTTTTTACGTATAAATGAAATTAAAAGTGCTGTTAGATTTTATTGTTCTAGGTATTACAACATACCAAAATTTTGCGATTTGCAATAACAAGACCTAATTATAAGAAAACAAAATGTCGGCTCGACTAAAAAGTTAAGTTTACCTAAAAATACGACGTACTGGTATTTAAGGAAATTTTACGTAATATATACTCAATTCTTCGACCTAATGGTGCAGAGTTACCGTTTAAGGTCGAAGCGACCGCCATCACAACGTCGCTTTGACCGCGTACCGCGAGGCGAGCGCAATCGTATTCAGTATTTGTTTGACATCGCGGGCGTAGGCGGTGTGCTTACGACATAGACATATATATTACTTCGTAAAGACTGGCCTTACGAGCACTACGAATGGGGCTAATACATAGGTGTCAAAATCGCATTTTCTTGTGAAATTCTGTAAAAACTATAACAGGTAAATCATATCAAAATTTTGTTTCATATTAACCTTGCGCGGCGCGAGACGCGATGCGGCGGTACACAGACACATATTAAAGTAGACTGCACTCTCGCCTCCAAAAAACGAGCCTAGCGAGATAGTTCGAGGGAGACTTCTACTATTACCATATTTATTAAAATAAATGTCATTTTTATTGGTTAGGTAGGTTAGGCTAGTTTATTGACTCACGAATAGTCCTTCTAAATGTTGACATTTAGTGAAAATCAAGCTTCTTTGGTTATGAAGTATTTTGTATGTAAGTAATTAAAACATAATGTATTTATCAATCACATTTTAATATGTTTTAATTTCCACTTATCCCTACTCAATGTTCTTAAGTGAAGTTAATAAATAAATAATTTATTTCAGACCAAGTTGATCCATAGCTTGTTAGTTACAGAGTATCGTAATACTTAACTATCTATGTTAGTTGAACAATACAATAAACAAAAATAAAATAATAGAAAAAATATAAACTAAATATATTACACGATATAATAATATGATATCAATTGACAGGGGCAAGCAAGGCAAACTATCTCAGAAGTAGAGACTTGTCCCTGCTAATTACCTCTTCAACCCAGAAGCGAGTGAGAGGAGAGTCGAGGCGCTCCGCCAACGCCCTTAGAAGGTCGTAATAAACTAGCACGGTAATAGTATTTTATGCAACAGTTGTATAAGAAGGGTCAAAAAAGGCGAGTGGCGTGAGTTACAATGTGAGCCGGAGCCGAAGGCGTAGGCGAACATTGTAAAGGAATACGCCACGAGAATTTTTTGACCTACTTATACAACGTTGCATACAATATTTTTCCTACGAGTCAACAAAAATAAATCTTAATTTAGGTAAACAAATTACAGCAAAAGTATATAGCCAAGACGCGCGAGCATACCTTGTTGCGGCGGCGGGCCGCGGCCGGCCGGTCAGCGACACCTCGTAACTCACGAGGCCCTGGTACTTGCTACTTGCTAAATTAATTTTTTGGACAGTTTTTTCTCAATTTTGGCCACCGTAGCCTACGGAGATTAATAAGCAACGCTAAGCGGTCTTCGTAGTCTATGGGTGTTGCTATATTACGGGTGTCACATGCGTGTTTCTGACTTATGAAGTAATTATTTTTACTATGCAACCAAATGAATATTTTGTAAGTTGGCAGCAATGCACTTAGTTCAAAACTGTATTCGTTTTGGTTTTGTTAGGTTGTTAGCCATTAATCGCAGTAACGTTATAGCTTATAAAAGCACAAGAGCTTTTATGAGGAATAGACAATATAGACTTTTCTTGAAATCTTTTATGTATGTTCTTATATTCGTGTTAATGAATGCATAAATGACGGATAACAGTAGAGGAGTAGGAAAAATCTATAATAATAACATTTATATTAATAAAAATAGCAGCATGGCTTGTTTAGCTGTGGGTGGCAACGAACATTTATTCAGTTGTCACTTCATCGTCGCCCTAAAGAAAAAGGGCCTAAAGCACCAATTACATCCACACTTCCCGATAACGGGCCCGAAATCAGTCCCGATTTCGGGCCTGATAATCGTTTTCTGTTTCACGGAATATTAGCACATCGTTAACGATATTTGAAATGGCCTATTGTATCTTTGCTGTGACCATCGGCCACGTAGTTTATATATATATATATAGTCCTCCTCGCCGTATCCGACGACGGCGACTCCTTCAACTGTTTTTATTCGGAAACATGAAACGCTCTAATATGGCTTGCAAAGCCAAATTTGGTTTTGAAAATGCGACCGCATGGTGCGCAATGAAGCTAGTGTAGTGCGTAGTTTACTCAGTATACAACAGATGACGCTGTGTTTTGCTTAACGAGACTTTTCGGTCGGAATTGTTTGCGTGGCCTTATCTTTACTTTTTTAGATCTATGGCTTACGATCAGAAGTGCCAAGGGTAAATATTACGCACACAGGTTCCCCAATTGGAAAGTTATATGTGAAAATTAAGATTTTGAAACTTTTACGAGTCATTAGTGATAATTATTTTAACTGATTGTATGCTTAGTTTAAAACATATCTGCGTACTTAACGCATCTACGCAATATAGTTACCAAAACAATTTCTAATTGACTCTAATTTGGTTTTAGGTATTTATTGTTGCAAAAATGATATATGAGATAGTGGCCACCCATTACTGAAAGGGAATGGAAATAACGTATTGCCCTTAGGCGTGGGAGGAGAACGGCGTTAAAAAAAAGAGACATACCGTCTACGTTGAAAATCAACTCAATACTTGATATAGTACTTAAATCCATATCTAACAAAGTTTTTTGTAAACAATAGCTTATCTTACCTTGATACCAAAACTTGCCTTGGCCCATAGGCTCTATAAAAAGACATCGTCAGTTTTCAGAAGTGCTCATCCATCTTTTGGCAATTTAAATCCGTGTTCAGTCAGTAAAACTAACAAGTCGTTTAGAGATGACTTGGTGTGTGCAGGTGAGAGCAGTCATCATTTCTAATGAACTCATCTCCAGAGTCTTAATTTTCCGATTCTTTGTTTGCACCTATTTCACTTCCATCTGTCATCTCATCTATATTATCAGATATTTTATTTCCTAATTCATTATAATACGAATGCATATATCAAGATCTTTGCCTGTGTGTGTTATTGAAACGGTATCAGTATCAATAGATTGACACAAAGTTGGATATCCATCAAAACTGGATTTAGAAGGTAATTCACACTTTTGTTCTTCTTTTAATATTTCACTTTGAATTTTCATATTAGCCTTACACTTACTATAGTAACTGCTGGAATGTCTATATTTTTTTTTTCTTTGGCCATTGTAAATCCAACACTACTTTTGATTTAAAAACGAAATAACTATTGGGTAAACGCGTCCTATTTCACCGAGAAATGACTTATTTGTGACTAAAACAAACTTGACCTGAAGTCTCCTCGCAAACTTCAACTTATTAGTTATTTTTTAGGGTTAATTTGACTATTAGGTTATCTTAATGAAACCTTATGGTATTTTTAGTACCTTACAAGTGTTTATAACTTTATAGTCTCAATTTGGTATCTATGGAAGGTAATATTTACTACGAAATTGGTAGCAAAAGCTACTTAAATCATCGACCTAAAGGTCCCCAGTATAAGAAAAAATTACATCGCATATACACCTAATATGCACCTAGAAGTAATAATTAACTATTTGTCGAGTTTCGAAGTTAATTTTACCTTATATTTTGCTCATGCTCAACCTTTAAGTTTCTGACCTTATGGTGTTTTGATTAAGAGAAATTTACGTTTTAATGGCTCTATATTTTTACCCAGAAGTATAAATGTACGATATGTGAATTTATGTGGTGCGTATGATGTAATTTTTACCTAAATTAGTAATATATTCTAGAGCCTGGGAAAAAGCACTTAGAATGTTTGCTGGGTAATATTTGTCGGTGTGTGTAACTATGTGAAGTGCCAGCATGTGATCCTTCGATTAGATACGCGCGCGTGATACTGTGTATTATTTTAAATACTTTTGATTCATTTTAATTAATTTATTATGCATATTTACATCTACAAAATATTAATTTAAACATCAAAATATTCAAATATTGCTATGGTAAAAACAACATTGTATACATTCGCAACTCATGTCAACATCCCTATTATGGAACGGTATTAGTACAGTCAGCGTCAAATACTTAGTAGCAGTCAAAGTGGCCAAATAGTTCGGTACACCATACTTAATATATGGTGTGCCGAACTATTTGGCTACTTTGGTTGCTACATAGTATTTGACGCTGACTGTACATATACATTTGAGAGTGACTAATTCAATTAAACTTGAAGATATTACGATGTATTTTAATAAATGGGTCTTACTTGTACCAAATTAGGGCAGGCAAAAACTAGAAAGAATTTGAAAATAAATACGATGACTGTAGTGGTATTATAAAGCCTGAGACATTCATTTATAGGTCTGTGTCCTATAGATTGATTAAATCGTTTTGCACAGCCGTCGCGAAAACTGATTTGACTTATTGCACACTAACCTATTGTTGACGTGTCTTACGCTCAATTATTTATTGTATATTACCACTATAGATGTGTGTGTTTGTCTCATTCTGCTTGTGGTATTCATCCTTTGATTTTTGCGTAATATACATAACATCATTTTATGTAATATAATATGTATTTTGCACTTCGCGCGTAGCGAATAGCCAAAAACCTAAAAACGGATGTATTTGAAACCTTACGAATTAATATTAGCTTAGATGTCTTCCAAAGTCGTCTGGGTTATAAATACGCTTCAAAACACCATTACGCTTGTACGTTTGACAGGACTAACGTCTAAAAAGTACATTTTCTGCCCTCCGGGCGGAAAGCGTCAACTTGGCTCCCGCTGCGATATTTTGATCGCAGCTATTTAAATGTAATGGTTGCGTAAATGCAACTGCTTTTGACATTGGGGTTAATGAGGCGGTCGAAACGCAAAAACGTTGGCCTTTTAGGCTGTGGCGTCGTTCGTGTACATTTGAGAGTGACTAATCAAATTAAACTTGAAGATATTACGATGTATTTTAATAAATGGGTCTTACTTGTACCAAATTAGGGCAGGCAAAAACTAGAAAGAATTTGAAAATAAATACGACGACTGTAGTGGTATTATAAAGCCTGAGACATTCATTTATAGGTCTGTGTCCTATAGATTGATTAAATCGTTTTGCACAGCCGTCGCGAAAACTGATTTGACTTATTGCACACTACCCTATTGTTGACGTGTCTTACGCTCAATTATTTATTGTATATTACCACTATAGATGTGTGTGTTTGTCTCATTCTGCTTGTGGTATTCATCCTTTGATTTTTGCGTAATATACATGACATAATTTTATGTAATATAATATGTATTTTGCACTTCGCGCGTAGCGAATAGCCGAAAACCTAAAAACGGATGTATTTGAAACCTTACGAATTAATATTAGCTTAGATGTCTTCCAAAGTCGTCTGGGTTATAAATACGCTTCAAAACACCATTACGCTTGTACGTTTGACAGGACTAACGTCTAAAAAGTGCATTTTCTGCCCTCCGGGCGGAAAGCGTCAACTTGGCTCCCGCTGCGATATTTTGATCGCAGCTATTTAAATGTAATGGTTGCGTAAATGCAACTGCTTTTGACATTGGGGTTAATGAGGCGGTCGAAACGCAAAAACGTTGGCCTTTTAGGCTGTGGCGTCGTTCGTGTACATTTGAGTTGAGAGTGACTAATCAAATTAAACTTGAAGATATTACGATGTATTGTAATAAATGGGTCTTACTTGTACCAAATTAGGGCAGGCAAAAACTAGAAAGAATTTGAAAATAAATACGACGACTGTAGTGGTATTATAAAGCCTGAGACATTCATTTATAGGTCTGTGTCCTATAGATTGATTAAATCGTTTTGCACAGCCGTCGCGAAAACTGATTTGACTTATTGCACACTAACCTATTGTTGACGTGTCTTACGCTCAATTATTTATTGTATATTACCACTATAGATGTGTGTGTTTGTCTCATTCTGCTTGTGGTATTCATCCTTTGATTTTTGTGTAATATACATGACATAATTTTGAGCCCACGAAAACTTTTACTTAAACTTAATACCCCCGCTACGCACTTCGCGCGTAGCGAATAGCCGAAAACCTAAAAACGGATGTATTTGAAACCTTACGAATTAACATTAGCTTAGATGTCTTCCAAAGTCGTCTGGGTTATAAATACGCTTCAAAACACCATTACGCTTGTACGTTTGACAGGACTAAAGTCTAAAAAGTACATTTTCTGCCCTCCGGGCGGAAAGCGTCAACTTGGCTCCCGCTGCGATATTTTGATCGCAGCTATTTAAATGTAATGGTTGCGTAAATGCAACTGCTTTTGACATTGGGGTTAATGAGGCGGTCGAAACGCAAAAACGTTGGCCTTTTAGGCTGTGGCGTCGTTCGTGTACATTTGAGACTTTTGAGAGTGACTAATCAAATTAAACTTGAAGATATTACGATGTATTGTAATAAATGGGTCTTACTTGTACCAAATTAGGGCAGGCAAAAACTAGAAAGAATTTGAAAATAAATACGACGACTGTAGTGGTGTTATAAAGCCTGAGACATTCATTTATAGGTCTGTGTCCTATAGATTGATTAAATCGTTTTGCACAGCCGTCGCGAAAACTGATTTGACTTATTGCACACTACCCTATTGTTGACGTATCTTACGCTCAATTATTTATTGTATATTACCACTATAGATGTGTGTGTTTGTCTCATTCTGCTTGTGGTATTCATCCTTTGATTTTTGCGTAATATACATAACATCATTTTATGTAATATAATATGTATTTTGCACTTCGCGCGTAGCGAATAGCCAAAAACCTAAAAACGGATGTATTTGAAACCTTACGAATTAATATTAGCTTAGATGTCTTCCAAAGTCGTCTGGGTTATAAATACGCTTCAAAACACCATTACGCTTGTACGTTTGACAGGACTATTAACGTCTAAAAAGTGCATTTTCTGCCCTCCGGGCGGAAAGCGTCAACTTGGCTCCCGCTGCGATATTTTGATCGCAGCTATTTAAATGTAATGGTTGCGTAAATGCAACTGCTTTTGACATTGGGGTTAATGAGGCGGTCGAAACGCAAAAACGTTGGCCTTTTAGGCTGTGGCGTCGTTCGTGTACATTTGAGAGTGACTAATCAAATTAAACTTGAAGATATTACGATGTATTTTAATAAATGGGTCTTACTTGTACCAAATTAGGGCAGGCAAAAACTAGAAAGAATTTGAAAATAAATACGACGACTGTAGTGGTATTATAAAGCCTGAGACATTCATTTATAGGTCTGTGTCCTATAGATTGATTAAATCGTTTTGCACAGCCGTCGCGAAAACTGATTTGACTTATTGCACACTACCCTATTGTTGACGTGTCTTACGCTCAATTATTTATTGTATATTACCACTATAGATGTGTGTGTTTGTCTCATTCTGCTTGTGGTATTCATCCTTTGATTTTTGCGTAATATACATGACATAATTTTATGTAATATAATATGTATTTTGCACTTCGCGCGTAGCGAATAGCCGAAAACCTAAAAACGGATGTATTTGAAACCTTACGAATTAATATTAGCTTAGATGTCTTCCAAAGTCGTCTGGGTTATAAATACGCTTCAAAACACCATTACGCTTGTACGTTTGACAGGACTAACGTCTAAAAAGTGCATTTTCTGCCCTCCGGGCGGAAAGCGTCAACTTGGCTCCCGCTGCGATATTTTGATCGCAGCTATTTAAATGTAATGGTTGCGTAAATGCAACTGCTTTTGACATTGGGGTTAATGAGGCGGTCGAAACGCAAAAACGTTGGCCTTTTAGGCTGTGGCGTCGTTCGTGTACATTTGAGTTGAGAGTGACTAATCAAATTAAACTTGAAGATATTACGATGTATTGTAATAAATGGGTCTTACTTGTACCAAATTAGGGCAGGCAAAAACTAGAAAGAATTTGAAAATAAATACGACGACTGTAGTGGTATTATAAAGCCTGAGACATTCATTTATAGGTCTGTGTCCTATAGATTGATTAAATCGTTTTGCACAGCCGTCGCGAAAACTGATTTGACTTATTGCACACTAACCTATTGTTGACGTGTCTTACGCTCAATTATTTATTGTATATTACCACTATAGATGTGTGTGTTTGTCTCATTCTGCTTGTGGTATTCATCCTTTGATTTTTGTGTAATATACATGACATAATTTTGAGCCCACGAAAACTTTTACTTAAACTTAATACCCCCGCTACGCACTTCGCGCGTAGCGAATAGCCGAAAACCTAAAAACGGATGTATTTGAAACCTTACGAATTAACATTAGCTTAGATGTCTTCCAAAGTCGTCTGGGTTATAAATACGCTTCAAAACACCATTACGCTTGTACGTTTGACAGGACTAAAGTCTAAAAAGTACATTTTCTGCCCTCCGGGCGGAAAGCGTCAACTTGGCTCCCGCTGCGATATTTTGATCGCAGCTATTTAAATGTAATGGTTGCGTAAATGCAACTGCTTTTGACATTGGAGTTAATGAGGCGGTCGAAACGCAAAAACGTTGGCCTTTTAGGCTGTGGCGTCGTTCGTGTACATTTGAGACTTTTGAGAGTGACTAATCAAATTAAACTTGAAGATATTACGATGTATTGTAATAAATGGGTCTTACTTGTACCAAATTAGGGCAGGCAAAAACTAGAAAGAATTTGAAAATAAATACGACGACTGTAGTGGTATTATAAAGCCTGAGACATTCATTTATAGGTCTGTGTCCTATAGATTGATTAAATCGTTTTGCACAGCCGTCGCGAAAACTGATTTGACTTATTGCACACTACCCTATTGTTGACGTGTCTTACGCTCAATTATTTATTGTATATTACCACTATAGATGTGTGTGTTTGTCTCATTCTGCTTGTGGTATTCATCCTTTGATTTTTGTGTAATATACATGACATAATTTTATGTAATATAATATGTATTTTGCGTAATATACATGACATAATTTTGAGCCCACGGAAACTTTTACTTAAACTTAATACCCCCGCTACGCACTTCGCGCGTAGCGAATAGCCGAAAACCTAAAAACGGATGTATTTGAAACCTTACGAATTAAATAATATTAGCTTAGGTGTCTTCCAAAGTCGTCTGGGTTATAAATACGCTTCAAAACACCATTACGTGTCATGATTTATTTATGTTTACATTTAAGATAGCAGTTAAATAATAATTATACCGTGACAACATTATTATGTTACCCCGATTAATACAGGGGTAGTTGGAAAAATAACATTATACTGAACACGATTTAACATTATGTCAAAACACGGTAGTTTTAGCAGGTGGTGGGGACACGGTAAATGTTGGACAGGCTCGTTCACTTGGGTTGAGGCTGTCAAGGAGGAAGCATCGTAATGAACTGGTTAGGTCAGAGTACCTGCAAGTATCCCGATTGCTGTAGTAGTAATAGTTTAGGGTAACCATGCAATAAGAAGCACCATAAATCAGAAGTGTTAACGTACCACTAACCCACATTGGGATTTTGAGATTTATTTTGATTCCTAAGTTTTATGAAACGTAAGTTATAGAAATAAAAAGTATTTTATTTCATGAGTTTAGGACGATTTACATGCTTCAGATATATGTTTTTGGCGACTGCTTGTAAGTAACTATTATATGTATTAGCAATTTAAAAAAAATGCATGATGAAGTTGCAGGTAGCTTTAAAACTCGTGAGTAAAAATAGTCATTAAGAAGTATATCTTACCACTTCTTTGCAAGCAACTGAAAACAATAAATTGGCTGGTAGTTTATTGTGATAGATAATGAATTTATAATAATTTAGACAGATAATTAAATGATTGTTGTAAATCATATGATGGCCCAAGAAAGTTAATTAAATATATATTATGATAATAAAAGTTCCTTTAAGACATCAGTATATGAGGCATCATGACCAGAAATAAATTAGTTTTGTCATTTTTACACATGGAGTAGGTTATGCTTTCCTATATATTTTTTTCTTTGATAAGAATTTTTAAAAGCATTTATGTATTTCATTGTTGTACACGTCATGATTTATGTTCAATGCAGCAGTTTTAGTTAAATCTATACGAAATCAGTGAATTGGACAGCACTAAAATGCGAAATAATAAGTATCTATTTATAGACATATTTTTGTCGAAATAAATACCTACGTTTAATGGTGGCAGTGACAGTGTTATACAGGTGACAGTGTTACACATGTTATCTGTAAATTTTACTCCAATTTAGCTAAAATTGTATGAGACTCATAGTTTATTTATGCTAATGAAAGCCTTACAGTTGAAAGCGGGCTAGCATAAAAATATAAGTAAATACAGATACTTATTTAAAGTAAGCTAGTGTACAACAACGTAAACAAGCGTTTTGTGTAGTATATACTTATATAGTTTTAATAACATGAGTAATATTAAGAGTTTGGACGTGAAAGATGAGATAAATAGAATAGCAGATTCATAATGTGAGCGTACATTATGGTAAATTTACATGAGCGAATGTAAATTAGATGATAGTACTTCATAATGTGAGCGTACATTACGGTAAATTTACATGAGCGTATGTAAATTGGATGATGATAGTTTTTCATAATGTGAGCGTACATTATGGTAAATTTACATGAGCGTATGTAAATTAGATGATAGTACTTCATAATGTGAGCGTACATTATGGTAAATTTACATGAGCGTATGTAAATTGGATGATGATAGTTTTTCATAATGTGAGCGTACATTATGGTAAATTTACATGAGCGTATGTAAATTAGATGATGATAGTTTTTCATAATGTGAGCGTACATTATGTAAATTTACTTGAGTGTAAGTAAATTAGATGATGATAGTTCTTCATAATGTGAGCGTACATTATGGTAAATTTACATGAGCGTATGTAAATTAGAAGATGATAGTTCGACATAACGTTCTGACGTTGCATTATCTTATACCTTTGAACGAGCAATTCTTGTATATATAGTTTTCTGTGGTCTCGGAAACGGCTCTGGCGATTTCGCTGAAATTTGGTATATGGGGGTTTTTGGGGGTGTACAGTCGGTCTAGATTAGTCTTGTGTTTGGGAAGGCGCGTGTTTTCGAGTTTTCATGCGTTTTTCTTTCGACGCAGAATGTGGTCGCTGATTTCGTGTTGCTGGCCACTGTCCGTCTGGTCCGGCGGGTTGGGACGCGGACGGCTAGAAACGAGTGTTACGGGTTCGAATCTCGCCCGGTGACTAACCTTTGTTTTTTTTTTATATGTTCAAGTTTATATATAATTTTTAATTTTTATTGTTTTGAACAGGTTTGGTGTGGTAAAAAAATGAGCTATGTAATAAGAGAAATTGGCAATAAATGGCGTTACTCTGTGACAAGTGCTGTAAGGTTGAATTCGATTGTAAATAATAATAATTGTCAGTTCACATTTTACTTTTTAAGTTTATGTAGATTATCACCTATTATATGCCACCATATTGCAATGGATAGTTGTAGCCGAGCGGAGCTCGGTCGCCCAGGTACTAGTAATTTTAAATGAGCGTATCTAAGAGATCTTAATGAAACATAAAGAGATTTGTTATGGGCTAGAAGCCTGAAATAGACAATCCTTTTTTTTATTTTATTAATGAGTTAATTTAATTGGGTTAAATGACACTATACTTATGTATAATGTGACAATGGATTTTGACAGTGTGTAAATTTAAATGCATTGATTCTAAATCACTTATTTAGTATTAAACGACAATATAGAACTTGGAAAGAAGTTATGATAATTAAACTCATGCAGAGTCTGTGTAAAATTGCTGGTCAATCATATGGTCTACTAGTATGATTTAAAGTTACGCAGGTACACGATATATAATAACAATGTGAGAGAGCATTATGGTAGCTTAACATAAGCGAAGGTAACTTAAGAGAAGTTAACTCAAGTTTTTATATGACAATAATAAATAATATATGCATATAGCATGAGAGCGAGTATTGAGAGTTTGTTGTATACAGAACTATTCAGTGTCAGTGCCAGATGATAGTTTTGTTAAAGACAACAAAGAGCGAAAGAAATATAATTTATAACGAATTTGTTTGTTTCACTGATGAAAATATTTTATCACGTCAGCAGCTCGAACAAGGGTAATTTGCTGCTTAAAAACAGTGAGCAAAATCACATTTTGCTCACCGAGTGAGACAAAATAACATTCAAGTGACCTTTAGAGTCGAATGTCAATTTGAACAAAAAAAAGTGCATACGTAATTCAACGGTATATTGACGGTTTATAATAGACCCCCGAAATAAGTCAGACCGCATCGTTCCAAAACACCCTACGAGTCTTCATTCGTAATAATTAATTAATGAAATAAAAGTTTAAAATTTAATAAAAACACCATATTTTACGTATTTTATTATACAATCAAAACAAGCACTCGAAGAAATATCAAACTTTGCTTTCTTGTTGTACAAATAACTATTGTTCAATCAAGTTATTTAACTTTTGTTGGACGTGAGAGTGCGTCTAAAATTTGATTATCGATTGACGTGAGCATGCGTCATGGAAGTAGGAAATTTTTTGACGTGAGAGTTCGTCTGAAATATGATTTGTACTTGACGTGAGTGTGCGTCAAGGAAGTTGAAAATTATTTGACGAGAGAGTGCGTCTTAAATTTGATTTTTATTTGATGTGAGCGTGCGTTTTAAATTTGATTTTTGTTTATCGTGAGAGCACGTCAAGGAAATTGTTTTTTATTTGACATGAGCATACGTCAAGGTAGTTAGAAGTTATTTGACGTGAGAGTACATCTGAAATTTGATTTTTGTGTGAAGTGAGCGTGCGTCAAGGAAAGTAAACATTAAAGTACGTGAGAGTACATCTTAATATTTTATTTTTGTTTGACGTGAGGGTTCGTCACGGATGATTGAGAATTAGATGAAATTGTTTGTTTTTTGACGGAAGTGTACACATTGAAATTGCGAATTATAAAATGCGAATGGTGAATTCTGTATGACTAGTTGCTAAAGATTTGACTATGGTGGTCGCGAGAACGCGACGGATGTTTTTTTTTAGTCCAAATAAGATGACTAATCTTTTCTTTGATTGTTCATAAATTATATTCTAACGTGACATTGCAAGTAATATTTACAGTATTTAGTACGATGACGAGAATGCAACTGGTTATTGATGGAATGATAATAAAAAAAAGTAATTTGTAGCTTATATTGATTTTTAATTCCAACAAGCATACGTATGTATTGATTAAACGGAGATACAGAATCACAATAGTGACTTGTGAGAGCTGTAAGTGAAATATGAAAAAAACGGAACGTTTGTAGCGAACGTTCGTTCTCTTGAAATGGTTCATATATTTTTTTATTTTATATATGGTTGAAATTAAAATAACCCTGAGCATACGCCTCAAATTTTGGAGAGATGAATCAAACGAAGGATGAATTAGTGAAATTACACTCTTATGAAGATAAGAATTATAGATTTTTATCGACGCTGGCAGTTTCACGACTGTCGTGTGTGGAGATATACTTACGCGATTTTTTTAGATATAGAATTTACAGTGGCCTTGTGAGAAGAGAATATAAAGTATAAGTGGGTAAAATGTAAGACAGCGTCTTGATTACAAGTTAGATCGAAATTAAGTTTGATCTCCGTTAAATTCTATAATACAGAGTATTAAATATTTTATTTTATGGAATGAAGTAAAAAAAAAAAGTATAACAAAACCTAATGGTTTACATCTACCTAATGATAGATGGTAAAATGAAAAGAGAGATAAGTTATACATAGAAAACATATTGTATGTGTGTGAGCATTGTCCAATTGAAATGGTTAATACTATTAATAGATGCTAAAATGAAAAGAGAGACAAGTTGTACATAGAGAACAGATACTGTATGTCTGTGACTATTGTTCGATTGAAATGTGTGTTACAATTAATATTTTTTACAAAAAAATTTGTTAGAATTTGGGGAAGTTTTTCTCTTTTTCTAGGAAAAAACAGTTGTTTGAATTTCGGGTGTTGAGCCAGATGAAGAACGTAATTGAACATGAATGCGTTTAATGCTTGAGCATTGATTAAGGCTCTTGAGTTTGATATAGTGATCCAAAACTGAACTGCAGAAATTTAAACCGTCGTGAGTAATGATACAGTAGCAAGTACGTAAAGTGACTGAGTTCTAACACAGATTGAGGTTTTCTTTCTTTCTTTCGAGTAAAGAGATTTGCCTTTAAGCAGGAAATTGAAAAGTATCGAGGTACTTAGGTAGGTAAGCAGAAGCCGATATACTAGAGAAAAAGATATTGAAAGTTTATACGAGATTGATAAATATAACAGAAATTAATTGTCATTTGACGGGATAAAGAGACTTATAATGGATAGACCAGAGCAGTGTGAGTAATCTTTTTGAGAGGTGGACAAAATGCATAGTTAAAATAGAATAGAAATATTTTATTGACAAACTGTGTACAGGTGATGTCATTACAGACTAAAGTATCAAGTTACCCAGTTTGAACATGAAATTAACTACAAGCTAGTAGTATTTTCATAAATGAATTCTGGGTTTTCTTAATGCAACCAATAATTAAGACACGAAACAGTATTGCAAAAGTTTGCTGTAGTTTGTTAGCTTACTTATAGTAGAACAATTCGTGATCTCTTGTGAGTCGATAGTGAAATGAGAAACAGAAACGTAAATAATGACCCAAACAGTTAAAAAAAAAAGAGAGGCGACAAGATAGAGGTATAATAGAAGATTTGAAAATATGATGCCTGAAAAAATTTAACGCATATGTTCGAACAATAGGATAACTAATAAATAAGTGTTGAACGTAGTAAAAGAAAGGAATTATTAAAATTATTGTTAAAAGACAAAAACAATAGAGCAGAGAGATTGGGTATGTTATAACATACAGCTGTTTCTTTATAATTGATATCGAGAGGAATATGGAACAAAATAGGAGTATAGAAAGATGATTGTATCCTATCAAATACTTAAAAGACATGACACGATTGACTGATTCGAGTTAGCTGATGATCAGGAGTTTATCAAATGAAGTGGATGCTAATAAACCTATCCATGTTTAGTTGAGCTTTTGTAAATATTATAGTATACACGTCGCTTTATCGATGTAAAAATAAACTTTTGTTCAATTTAATCCACTCAGAACAACATAGTTGACTAAATGACTACTTATACGCAGTCTTGAGGAAAGATACATGTGTTAGAGTTGTAGCTCCTTTTTAGTATCCAACAAGCTAAATATGATAGTATTAAAAATAGTAAAATGAAATTGTGATAACATTTGACATCTTATATTGGCTATGGATGTTTAGTGTTTTTGACTGAATTTTTGAGTCGCAAACTCTTGTGACAGCGAGTTCGTGAAATTGATTAAACTTTTGGGATAATCAACTCGATGTTGTTGATGATCAGTATTAGAAGAAATATCTTTATATATATATGTGAAATTTTAAATAATTGTTAATTATTTTCATGTTTCGATAGATTAGACGATATTCATATTGCATTTTGAGATATTGTACAGACATTAGACAATAGAGACATTGTTGTATGAGTATATTTTATGCACACGAAGTTCTAACTATCATAATTTTGAAGTAACTTTAATTATTATTCGAATAAAAAGGTGTTAAATGTATAGAAATGCATTAAATAAGAGATCAGAGGTAATTATCATGGATTAAACGAGATATTCCGTTAAATAAAACTAATTATTATTAATAAAACTAATGAATGCAGATGGACGCATAATGTTGAAGTGATAAGTGCTAACAAATAAACAGTAACAGGATAGTGCCTATATAAGCATATGTATACCTACCTATGGAGATTACCAAAATACCAAATGTTATAGTATAATAAATATGTTTTACTGTACGACTTAAATATAGAACAAATATAGTATAGAGTAGACTTCAGACAGTACAAGAGTATCTCAGGTAAACAGATTTTGAGTAGTCGAGATTGTAAAGTAAACAACAGATCGGACATATTGCAAACGATTTGTTGTATCCATGGGATTTGTGACAAAGGCTAACAAGTGAAAAAAAGTAGGCACTTGAGTGTAGATGATGATAATTGCCCTAAATATAGATTACGTAGGGAAACAGGGAAGATAAAGGAACAATTATTCAGAAAGATCAATAGAGAGACGAATCTTTTGTTTGCAGATTGAATGGTGATTATCTAGAATTGGTTGGAAGTTATATTTACATAACTAACGTTTGAAACTTAGCAAACGCGGTGTTCAGTTCGAACGATTCAATATAATTTGTACTTGTAGTACCTATGGGAGTATGCGTTGTAACAGCATCAGTTAGTAGCGATGTTAAAGTTAGATAATTACGACGGGACAGATAAGATAATTGAGTTGAACGCAAATGTACATGGTCATATTTCGCAAGTTGAAAGTATAAAAATATGATACAGATATCCAGAAAACGTTTTAAACTGCTACGTAGTTCTTGAAATTCAAAAGTGGAAGTAGTAAAAAACGATGTATAATTTATAAAAAAAAACGAATGAAAAAGAGATGTGTGAGAAAAGAGTGCATAGACGATAGAGATTTGACGTATCTGTAGAGTTATTAGTAGCGTTACAAGGTAAATACGCAATAAATTGTATGTAATAAGCTTAATGAGGATAGTTAGTTAATATAGTATTTACCTGACGATAATAACAAGTAACGCCCAAATAAGCTATAGATATAGGTTTGACAGAACAGTTATTTATTTAATCTTTATTGCACAAAAGAAAAACCTTATTTATTAAAAGGCGGACTTAATGCCATGAGGCACATTTGGGGTTATTGTCCTTTTAGTAAAGATATATCTGTTATGGTTTGCTAATTATCATAATTTATATTGTTTACAAAAGTAATACAAGATATTGGAAGAAAAAAAAAAGCTCGTAGAGGTTTAAGGCAAGATAATATTAATAAAAATGTGAACTTCGATCAATGACATGAACAATATATTATGGCATAGATGTAGTCCTAGAAAAAAATATATATATATATAAAGAAAAAAATGGATTTTATTGGATATGACAATAATTTGATTTGGTAGTTTCAATCATTGTTTAAATTAAATGAACTTGAGTTTTTAGTATTGACACTTGTCATTTTATATTGATGTCAAAGGCGTATCTAGCAGTGCTTTAGTCACCTTAAAAGCAGTATACGGGAATACGGGAATCTTATGTTAATGTATAAATACAACCAATTATTGAAACTGAAACTTTTGCAAAATGTTTGGCATCCTTTGAAATTTCAAGACACAAAATTTAATTACCTCAAGGACACTTTAGTATCACCCCTAGCAGAGTTGTATAATAGCCTCTGAAAGCGATGTTATTCAAGGTGGCATTTGAATAAAGAAATTGTCGTGTGTTATTGTCATACGAACACCCATTATGAAATGAGTAGTATTATTAACAATCAGAGCAACCTTTTAAATAAAAAAGTACAAAAACTTGAACATTGTTATAGGTATTGTTACCTATAACAATCCAATTATACGTTTATATAAGTTTGACACTTCACGTGCAGATATGGATCCAGAGACATAATATTGTAAATGTGTAAAATTTCAACTGAACTTAATAGTTTTGAGCTGAACACAGGACTAATGACTATAAAGATTGTCACGTCGACTTCAGAGTTAAAGCCATTTAGGGGTTAAATATTATCTCTAACCTGTTGCTACGTTACGTAACGATTAATACATGAATGGAGTAAGATGAAGTCTACATTAACGCAATGTAGTATAATACAATATTGGGTCAAGAAAGGTTTGATTGTTAAATGTAGAACTGAAACAGATAGTGCTGAAGTCGAACCACTTTTGCCTGTAAAACAACGGGTATTGAATTAAATCAAAGACAAGTTTTAACGGACAGAAGTAATGTTTGGTTTTTTGAGAAACCAAAACAAACTTTATACATAATAAAAACTGAGCTTTGTCTGTTTTTTTTTAGTTATACGAAATTAACAACAGGTATTAAGATTTTTCATTAACGTAGCAAAATGCTAATGTCACGGCATAGTAGTAAGTTATATGAACAAGG
>NW_026907870.1:0-23999 GCF_033807575.1 Cydia pomonella
ATCTTTCTAAGCAAATTTAATTGCTGGTTATTAAAGTCAAAAATAGCGGTAAAACTACAGTTTTCATACTAGATCCCAAAAATATGTAATAACGAACATCCAGTGTCACGCGGTGTTGTATCCTAGAGGTTATCACTGTCAGTCCTATATTCACAAGCCTCAGTGAATCTAGTCTCTGAATCTCGAGTATAGTCATATAATAGAATAGAATAGATTTTATTTGTATTTATTGTACATTGTCATATTGCCTAAAACTAATTTTTACATATAACATTGAGCAAAACAATGTCTGTGTGTTACCTAATCAGATTATAAAAAAACTATACTGAACATAAATTAATTTAAACATCTTTTCATTATATTGACTTAAAGATATTAAAATGTCAAATGAAACAATTATAAATAGCTTAGCTTATATACAATAATGTTATGGTTGGTAGTATAGTTAGTTAGGTACTGGTGCTAAAAGGGTCAAACACAATTTAGACAAAGGTCACTTCTGTGGACAATATCATAAAAGATAACGACCCATTTTTCTTATTTGAGTCTCAAGTACTGAAAAAATTATTCCGCCTGTAAGGGTGTAGCGTAAAAATTAGCTTGATTCCGTTTACTTTGCTGTCTACCTGTCTACAGGAAAGACGCGAACGAGTTCACCATACTATAAAATGTGTATGGCCAAAAAGCTCGATTATCCGCTGACACATGGTCGGCTGTAATAAACCGTATGGGGCGACGATATCGGTCACTGTGTATGTCGTAAATAGTCTACTTATAGCAGTGTCTTTGTCACCGTGTGGCCATACGCTGCTGAATATATATAGATAATGTATGTGCAAGTTGCGGATACTATGCAAATAGTTCTAAAAGTTCTAGAAATTTTCAGGATTTTTTACAGGAAACTTTCATTTTGTATAAAGCTTATATAGCGTATTTTATAGTACTACCCCTTAGCCATGCAAGTAAATACATAGGTATACAGTATGAGTTATGATCGAACAACTTTTTCGACAGAAAAAAAACCAAATCAAAAAAAACTGATTAATTGGAAATATCAATATATGAAATGAAAAAATCACATTGTAGGAGTATTCAACAAGATAGCTCTGCATAAACAAAACAAGATTCGTTTTATAAACTGTGCATAGAAAAATACCTGCCTATTTTATTTTCCAAAATCAATTCACCTACACTTTAATACGACATCGTAAATTAAAATGGTAATTAACTATGTAGTTTTCTTATCAATAATAGTCAAGTATTTACTCCTCGCTAAGCGCTTTTGCTATAAACAATAAGCCGTATTTTCCTTGCTTTGTGGGCGGCAGATCCTCTTAACGTAAGTTGTTATGATTGAGAACCGCCCGTATATTCCCAAAGCCTCGCGATGAAAAGTGAGATCAGTTCTCAAACCACCAGTATAACTCGACCCCCGGTAACTATACGTAATCTAAAGCTCACATACTGGATTATCGAGTCCTCGATTAGCCCAAGCTCTGTAAGCAATCGTAATGCTAGCTGCTATCCCGAACGGCCCGAACCGGCCCGAGGGACCGTTCCCGAGTTATTGATACGCTCCGTACCAGGATCGCATAGCTCAACCGATATCTATGCAAGTGCATCGATAGTTTTTAGACCTTAATACAACGTCATAAGGTCCTTTACAGTTCTTCGAAAGCCAAAGAGTCCCATGTCTTGTAGAACTCTTATTGAGAAAAGACATTTTAGTTCTGCGTAAATATGCTACGCGTATACTGCGTTTAAGTTTAAAGCGTCCATTTTTATTCGAGTGAGTGAGAAGGATGGATGATGTTTTTTGTCGTTCTCGGGTGCATTGTAATTATGAATGGCCTGCTTATTGTTAACTTTTGAAATCGATCTCGGAAAGGGGCCGGGGCAATTCTCTTGTTAGTTTTGTTTTTGTTTCAATTGTGTACATAACTACGCCATTATTAAAAAGCGCGCTACAAGCCAAATGGCCATTAATTGTTTGTATTAATCTGTCATTTTGACTTATGTACACATTTGTGAGAAAGGGATAAAAGACAAGCAAAACATAAAATAAACATAGTACACACACACATACAATAGTGATATTTTTTTTAAATCAAGCTTTTCAATCTCGTACTCTTACTTAGGCAACTCGGCAAGCTGCGTTGCCCAAATAGGGTACTCGACTGAAAAGCTCTATATTATATCACGATTGTATTTGTATTCTATATTCGACGAGGACGTTTACGATTATAAATTGAAAAGTGCGCAAATTGCACAATCTACTATATACCGGGTGGATTTTCCAACAAAAACTAAACCAACAGGCAACAACCACCCCATATTTAGTGGTGAAAAAATAACAACCCCTATGGTGTTACTGTACTAGGCTAAGATAAAAATAGAAGAGCATTTTTAACAATGGGGTGCAAACCGCACACAGATAAAATGTATCCCTGTTTGCAAATAGACACACACATACAAAGATGGTAAACCGGAATCAACCCCTATGGTGTCGTAGTACCAGGCAATAATAAAAAAAAGGATATTTTTAACTGTGGGGTTGTTAAAACTGTAATAAACCCCAGCGTTTTATTCGCCTGAGGAGTCGGTTTTTTAAAATTGCTGGCCACACATATATAGAATACACGTGTGTAGCAAAGTCACGTGTAAATATGATCCCTTGTACCAGGGTAACAGAACGATGCAGGAGGTTGCGTGGTAGTCTTCATACAGTCAGCGGCAGTAATAGCGAATCATGCGAGGTTTCCGAAAATTTTTGAACGCAGTCTAATTTATAAGAGTGAGTACTGTACCTACCTTTATAAACTGTATACATATGCATGTATACTTCATTAAAAAGTTAATTATGTCGCTATAAGGTGTCAGTACTGTTAAAACTTCAGTTTATGTAGATAGAATGTAGACTTTGATCAGATGTCATAAGAACTATATTATTTTCATCACACTTGCTTGAAAAAGATCTTATTTCATGCAGGTTTACTAAAGGACAAAGGCCTATATTGATCCCGCGGGAGTTATGGATTATGAAAAAAACTATATCTCCCTAGGGAGTTAATTTAAACGAATAAACTAGATAAAAATGAGTTTTACTTTTAAAGTTACAGTTAGAATATTGTTACTCGAGTCTTTAATTCATTCCAGCCTGCGGCTGTCGTGAATATATAGACTCTCGTACAATATTTCACTTACCCACCTCGTTGCACAATGTACTATTAAAGCATGAAACGGTAAAGAGACTGAGAAACCGAGAAATTCACACTGCCCAAAGCGAAAACTCCGTCAGTATATTTTTTATTCAAGTCTCATAAAAACTATCACCCTCCAGAATACAATTTTATTTCATATGATACTCAAATGATACCAGCTTTCCACGAACAGGTGATTAAAAACGAAAAATAAAAACACATTCACACCCATCGCAAAGCCAAGTATGCATGCATATTTAAAATTTTATTAAGTGAGTTTTCCACTTTGGCGCGACCGCGGGGGTGGTCGACGCGGGTGGGACCGGGGGTGAGACGGAGTGCCCCTTCACCCCGGGGACGGAATGGAAAAATTACCACAACGCGCAAATTAGCGGAAGATTCGTATTTCCATATTTGGGTGTTTTTATTTTGACAGTTTGTTAACTTTTAAGTACGTAAAACAATATTATGATTACACTTTAATGTGGATTTATGATCAGGTATAGACTAAAAATTAATAATCTGTAAAAAACAATGGTGAAATGACAATAGGAGGTCAGACCTTTCCTTCGTTAAAAAAGGCGTCTACAATATATTGCAGACTAAAAGTATCTATTTTATAGTTTTGAACAGAACCATTACCTAAGATTATTCTTCGGTCTGACATCGATACGCCTTTCCGGGTCTACAATCACTAACAATTAAGTTATGGGTCTAGTTACTAAACTTTCAATGTTTCTGACACCAACAAACTAATTGGAGTACTCCAATTTCAAAACAAGTACCATAACAAATCATGATAGCAAAAACAATCAATAATATTGTAAATAAATATTATGGACAATTTTACACGGATCAACCTAGCCCCACCACAATAGGCTCAATAAGGCTTGTGTTGTGGGTACCAGAAGATGATATAAAGATATAAGTACGAAGATATATGATGATGATGATATATATAAATACTTATATAAGTGCATATACATAGGAAACAAAACAAATATTCCTGATAAATAAACAAATAAATGCCCTTACCAGGATTTATACCCGGGACCTCCTGCTACGTAAGCAGGGTCACTCCTGACTAGGCTACGTCGTTAAACCAAAATACAGCTAATGTCAACAATATCTGTTTAAATCACGTCATTCATGTCACATTCAAAATTAAAATAATATTCAAATTACAATTTGAAAAAATACATAAATAAATAATATCCAAATTTGATATCTTTATCAAACATTTTAAATATTTCGTCACTCACACGCTTTAAGAGTCCGCAGCAAGCTCGGTTCTCCGCACAAACTAAGTACATTGCTCTGAAACTTTGTAAGTACAATAAGATAATGCCTGTAATTAGTTTATGTTGTTTCAGATACCATATTTAAAAAGAAATACAGCGAAATTAAATTTTTCATACTTATGCTCTATTTAGTTTGTTTCATAAGCTAGAGATATAATACTCTTAAGATACATCATAAATCATTTATTTTCGTAGTAAAACTTAAATTACATACAGAAGTATATATATTACAAAAAAAAGATAAAACATATTGAAATTGTTTACCACGAAATGGCCTCGCCTCAGCATAATGCTGACCTGAAGGTCAGCGCTGATCTTCCAGCGAGACCAAATGTGGGCCAGGATTGCAACTGTACGGCACGGCCTCGTAAAACTGAACGCATCCACTTTCGACAGCTACTAGCGCCATCTACGTGTAATATGGGTACATCGAATATTTGGTATAAGTGTCAAAAGTGACTTTTTCTTCAAACAAAAACGTCACTTTTGATACTGACATATCCGATCCATATCGTATCTAGACCTAATATTTCACGAATGCTAAAATTCGAATCGGGCCGCCATGCTACTTAATTGTAATCCAATGGCGCGCAAAGCTCCAACATGCTCATGCCTGACTCAAAGGGATTTTAGCTGCATTTTGAACGCGCAAGTTCAAGACTCGAAGTAAAATTAGTGATTCACAAGGCTTTTAGGTATCTGCGGAGTTATCTACTTAGGAATTCTATTGTACATATTTTACGTATTACGCATTTATTTAAATGCATTCTCTGAGTGCTAAACGGTAAACTTAGGGCCAAGTTTGCTTTTGTATTTTGTTTTGCATTCTCAGCGATTACTTTAATTAAGTTTAAGTACAATACACATAATGAAAGTAGGCACATACATAGTATCGCAATCGAAACTACGTTACATTTTAAAAATAACGTGACGTAAAGTTACATTTTAAAATAACGTTTCCAATAATAGCCCAATGCCCCGCCTTCCCTCTGTCAGTCACCGACCATATTACTGTCCAGCCGAAAGCTTATATGGATACTATACACGTAATACCATTGTCCACGTAAACCTTATTTCAAGGACATAAGGTCCACCGCTGGTGACACGGCACGTTTGGCAAACGTGAATACCGACTGCACAGATGCCCGATGAGCGGGATATCGATAAATGTGCATAGCACTGTCTCATTCGCACACCGGAGCGGCTTGCGGCATCAGTGTGATGACGCGTAAATGGGAATAACGACTGCCCTGTGCCGTTCTATAATTTAATTGCGTGCCTCCAGTTATTATTGTCCATCCTGTATTTTGTATGTTTCTCTACGCTGAAATGTGTACTTTATTTCATGGCATAAAGTCTAATTTGCTATGATATGAGATTTTGAGTGAGTTAATATCCAGGGTTATGTCATAATCAGGTTCTCACTCCCGTTATTTCATTAGATATTATCAAAATAATTATTGCACCCTCTTTGGGCGTGCGTTATTGCCGTTGGGTTAGTTTTGTTCACGGGTAGTTCATTATTTTGGATAAGTATTATATTAGCTGACAATGGAAATGTAAGTTTATCTACACACATATCTCTCATACTCATGAATCCTCTATGATGCCTTCAAAATCCGTAAATAATGGCCAATATTACGATAAACTGTTTTGTTAGAACAAATTTCTTATCTGTGATAATGTTGTAATTGCTTTATAACTACATCAAAATCGATTTGGTAATGACATTCAAATTTGGAACATCTCTGAAAAAAAGCAATTCGATTTGACCTCTATTCTAATATCAGTCGAGATGTCTTTTTGTTCGAAATGAAATGTCAATTGCATACAATTTCGACAAATCTCGCATGTTAGTTTGTATCGAATGATAAGCAAATAGACCCCCAACTCTAGTTTGTCTCTGAATTTAAAAAACTACGGATGCGTGACATGCATCACATGCGTGAAAAAAGTTTTCATTTACCACCATTTGACGTACAGTTTAACTTTTAATTAGTTTTAAGTATAAAATGAATTTGTTTTGTTGTTTTTAAAGTAACTATAGCAAAAGTTTGTCGTGATGTCGTCACAATGACTCACTGTTGTACCAGGCACACAGAGCATCAGAAGAGTGTGTGTAAATAACATGGATGATTCGTAATTGCTACGACTGTTCGCTCGCACAATCCACCCCTGCTGGGACCTCACATGGCGTCACATCGTCGCGTGTTCGTGTTACTTTTTTGCATAATCAATTAAATACAATTGCTAAGTTTCTTAATGAAAGACTTCAAAAAACAATACATATCAATATTAATATATTTTATATTATATACAACAACTGTCCCGTATTCGTTTCGCCATATAACGGGACAACCCGTAAAATACGGGAAATCTATCTGGTCACCCTAGTTGACCCCCACGTGTCGTCATATTGTAACGCATGAACATACTAGGCAGGCATAGCGCTGCAAGAGCTTATTTGGGCGTACATGGGGTTAATAATATCCGTTCACTGACTGGGTTTATACTAAAAACATACTTGATGTGTAAGCATCCATCTATCTAGCTATTGAATGAAACCAAGTCTGGCTAAATAAATACCTATACCTCTGCCAATAACAATCTTTGATGAAAGTCACATTGAACGCGATGGCGTCTCACTATTTAAAGCCGAGAAAGAGAGTGTCGCCATATATTTGTACGCACTGACATACCAGGCGCACAGAGCAATACAAGAGTTTGTTTAGGTGAGTGAACAGGGCGCGATTATAAATAACACGTGCTAGCTAGATATGGGTAGGTGCATCCCTTGGATGGACCATTCTTAGGGGATGGTATCATTAAAAATGAATATACTGTTACATAATATACATATTATACAACATTTAAATGATTGATGTGACGATTACCGTAATGGCCGATTATGGCCGAGATTAACAGTGGCGTCATATTATAACGCTCAGGCATACCAGGCGCACATAGCGATACAAGAATATCTTCAGTTGATTACAAACGTGATCATTTGGGGGCACAAGAGCATCCTCTTGAGCCTTTAGTTTCTTTTGAGGGTGATTTTCGCTATTTTGATAACCGAGCAAGCGAAAGATACAAGAATGGAACCACGAGCAAAGCGAGGGGTACGAAAAGTGGAATCTTGAGCGTTGCCAACGAGTGAAACACACAAATTTTCATCACACTAGTGCGAATAACTGCTACTTTCCCGTACGCGTGTGGGAATGAGCACTTTCCGGACATATGTCATATACTTTAAAGAGCCATGTGTCGATTTAAATCACTCCCTTCGGTCGTGTTTTAATTTTTCACCACTCGTTGCGAATTTCCTATTTTCGCCACTTGTATCGTAAATTACTATGTATTATCTTACTCTATTCACTCTATTCAAAATCATCATTTAAAAGTCAGTTCTACCAGCCGACATCCTTATGTTGAAATTTTGACTTGTTTCCTTAAACAAGTCAAAATTTACATCAGATCACTTTACCACCCATATGGATAAAATGCAACTTTCTCTAGACTTAAATAGACCGGCTCGATCTAGACTTAAGTCTAGTGAAACTAACCCTAAATTATTCAAAACTGTTATTGCGTATATAGTTTTTCAACAATCTAGAGCGCCTTTACGAGCTGGTGAAAAATAAGAACTTTTTGACAATTTTAGGCATGCCACCATTTTTAATATGACAGGCAGTAATGGCGTGTCACATAACCGCACCGGTGTACCAGGCCCACATAGGGCCACAAGAGTACATTAGAGTGAATGGGGTTTATAATTACAATGAGTGGTCGCTGGCGCATCCCTTGAGACAAGCTTTGCGGGGAACGCGCTGACATTACCAGGAAAATATCAAGGAAATAATATATTCGGTCGGGTGCTTGGGCAAAAGTCGCTCGTTGTAATAAGATGTTGTAACCAGTAGGGTTGCACGTATGTTATAATCACATTGAACGAACAGCTGGAATTTAAGCGTATTCATGTGCAATTAACTATTCACTGTATTCCTGTATTGTTCCATCAATTTGCGTTCGTTTGACACCTGACCTGATAAACAGCCTGGCGATTTTATACGGTCGATTCGGAGGTACGAGCTGGACACGCGCGTTACATTTCCCCACGTTTGGTTTTTCCGAGCTTACACGCGCGTTACATTTTCCTACATTTGGTTTTTGCGAGCTGACACGCGCGTTACATTTTCCTACATTTGGTTTTTACGAGTTTACAAGCGCGTTACATTTTCCTACATTTGGTTTTTGCGAGCTGACACGCGCGTTACATTTTCCTACATTTGGTTTTTGCGAACTGACACGCGCGTTACATTTCCCTGCATTTGATTTGGTCTATACGAACTTACATGCGCGTACGCGTACGTTCGTATAAAACGCTAGTCTGAATCAGAAAAGTCTGAAACCGCCCAAGTCAACTTCTATAGATTCTGACAAAAAGATATCTTTTGGCATTACATTTTGGTGTAACTAAAACTTGCGTGAAGTCAATACGGATAAGGGTGGCTGCTGCAGCTGGCCTTCACATTGGGGCCTGTTTACATATCGATCATTATTTATTGCGAGTTCATACATTTGCCGCAAAACGAATAAGTAGCAAAAGTATGAATTTGTAATAAAAGAAATAAATAATAAATAATTGGGGTTAATCTTACACAGATCAACCCACCCCAAACTAAGCAAAGCTTCTACGATGGGTACTAGACGGCGATACACATACGGACATCGACAAATACATACTTATTTACCTGCATAGAAAACACCCATGACTCAGGTACAAATATCTGCGTTCATCACACAAAAAATGTCCTTACCGGGTCGAACCCGTAATAAACACTAATCAATATTAAGATATGAAGGCCACACTAGCATGTATTGAGCTTACTATTTATAGGCGAGGAGCATACCGGATCGTGAACACATCTAGTGGGACGTTCTGAGTGCAGGTCCAAGCTAAGTTCGCATAACGACTTAATACTTGCCGCTTAACTAAGTGGCGAGTCAGGTCATAATGCCATCTCTTTCACTCTCGGAATAAGGCTAAAGGAGATAGCATTATAACCTCAGTCGCCAGTTAGTTTTGCGGAAAGTATAGGCGAATATATTAAGAAGCCTCCAAGATAGCAACGGCCTTCCAAATAGCATTTAAAACTTTTATTCCTAAATACGCAAGACACCACAGGCTAATTCGAACGTGCACTGACATCAGACTGATATTTGAACTAAGTTTTTTAGTTATCATGCGTCTCGCCCGCGCAAATACATGTACTAACAAGTATGAGCAAAATGCACGATAACGATAGTCATTCTAATGTCAGCGTACGTCCGAATTGGCCTGAGTATCTCTGACCAGATTTAACCTAAACGAGGAAACAGGAAAAAAAGGTAAATCGAGGGAAAAGAGGAAAGTGCTGGGCCTCGGCTCGTTGCGCAGGCATTTAGCCCGGCGGGAAGTGGCCGTAAAATCGCACGCAGACTACAATGACAAATTGTAGTGTCGCGTAAGTGGGGGGATGAAGGACGGGCCGAAACGGTGGCTAGCTTATTTTCACACTTGCCTTGTCTTCTTGTAAGAAGTGATTTTGAGAAATTGTGAATTATTATGGGTGACGCAATGTTGCTACACAAAGTTCAATAAATCCGTTTTGCTTAACATTTACAAGTCGCTAATGAATATTCATATATATCCGTTTAAATACATTAAGGATTCATTCACCACATTCATTTATCGCCCACTTATCCCGGTCCTGAGCCAATCTTATCCAGAAGTAGTCTGCAATCTTCCGGATGTCGTCCATCTAACGAGCCAACGGACGCCAGACACTCTTTTCGTTTGACAGCAGCAACCAGTTCTTTAACATTTTGGCCCACCTGCCATCACTCTACCTGGCAACATGTCCTGCCCAGCTCCATTTTAATTTGGTAATGACGTATCCGACGTCTTGCACCTTGGTGCAACGTCGGATCTCGACATTTCCTCACTCGGTCTTGAAGTTTGATACCGAACATGGCGCGCTTTGAGAGCGTCCATGTCTCGACACCGTAGGTCATAGTGGGCAAGACACAGTGGTTAAATAGACGAGTTTTCAGGCATTGTGGAATGTTAATTGGTTTCAGGATGTCCACCAGTTTATTGAATGCCGCCCAACCCAGCTGGAAACTCCTGGAGATGTCCTTCTATTTGTGTGTTTTATCAAATGAAAGAATGTATCCAAGATGCTCGAGATACTGAGTGTGCTCGACCACCTCTAGTATTTCGTTCATAATAATAGGAATTTATTGTTTAACATTACTACCGAAAAATTATTTGTTGTAAATGGCTACCACCACGCTCTTCAATGCAAGCCCTCATCAGAATAAAACGTTGTTCATCGCGGCTAGTAACGTCGCTCAGGTTATGGCTTCGATATCTCTGACGATGGATGCTATTAATTCTTCCTTGTTGCTGGGTCTGGTTCTGTACACTTCTTGCTTACAGTATCCCCACAAAAAGAAATCCGGAACAGTGAATAACAAATCCGGAACAGTGAATTAGGATTTAGCATTCCATGTAAGTACACGAAACTGCATCTAGCGTGCAATTTGTAAATTAAATAAACCTTATTTGTCATAGTTGGAGTACGCGTGCGGCTGAACAAAGAAAATAACGTGAATATGTAAAATAAATTATATAAAATTTTAATAAAATACAACTGTGTATTTCCTTGCGAGTCTTGCGACAAAATGTACGAATTTCAACTAAACGCTTTTTTCACTTTGCAATGTTTACGAGTCCGCAACATCGTTTCGCTGTCGCTAACTTTCGCCAGGCGAAGCGAAAATAGCTAAAATGAAAACACGAAGCATTCGTACCACCGTGAAGTATGTTAACTGACAATACACCTTATTGCGAAAGCATAAGGTCCACCGGTGTTCAGCCAAGAGAGTTGCTGTTCGTTAACAGCACCACCGTGAAATGGGATGAGTTACTACGAAAATAAACACTCTTTACAAAATAAATCTCTGTAAGCTCTTTCATGTTTTAGCTTGTTTATGAATTTCTAACGGTAAATACCGCTGTGTACTACAAGTAACACAAAAAAATTAATTGTTCGTAAATAGCCCTTATCTCGTTACGCTTGTTTTCCACCCCCGGCTTGGGGAAAATCCTGAGGAAAACCGCAGACAATAATGTTACTAAAGTTATCTTGAAAATTACAAATCTGACAAAAAAAAACTTCTCAGAATCTCAAGTAGGTGCTAACAATTATTTCCATCCGCTATTCAGGAGTACGAAAGGAATTTAAATAAAAATGTTAGTTTTTGTGACACAATTTATATTACTATCTTTTTTTACACGGTAAGCTCACGGCAGGTAAATCATAACTCTAGCATTTAGCACCTTAAATTAACAATGTCAATTGATAGAGCAGGGTCGTACTAAAAGGTTCCTAATGATTTACAAGCAGTCCTATCTATGATTGTTAGTCCCTAAACTATCAATTGCCATCACATATGATTACTTTACTTTTACTTTAGATTTAACCTTGTGTCTCTAGGATGAAAATAAATCGTTCACCAACCTCTACACCTGCGTTACCGCCAGTTCAAGCCCGTTGTGCCAGATGCAATTACAGCGGCAGGCGACTGACCCAACACCACAGCGCACCGCAGACGGCTTAAGGCCTCAGCTCGTTGGGCGACTTCTCCATACAGTAGAAGATGCAATCATTTAAATTTACAGGAATCTTACATCATCCAAACTGCAAACAAGAGTAGCAACAACTGCAGCAATGACTGTAACTCGAACTAATACTGAACTTAACTGAGCTCTGAACTTAGCTTAACTTTTCTCCCAGTCAGCTGAGGGGAAAAAATGATTTTATTAGTTACCAGCAGCATGTGGCATCTTAACCTTCAAGAGACATATATTCTGAGATTCTTACCAGCTGGAAATCCCAAGAGTGGATTTATCTTACAGCTTTGACTATCCCTCCACACCAAATTGTTTCAGCAGCAGACTGGAAACAATCACATGGTTAGATTTCAAACAAAGGAGCCAACACAGGAAGCAAATTTGAAGGCACTATATTTTCTACTTACAGTTTCTGTTGAAAATAATTGTTGCTTGAGCTTTTAGCTCAAGAAAGCAGCGGCTCCTGCATATTATCTCATCAAATTAGCACCATAACCACATGATGGAACATGCTAAATTTTCAGAGCCTTGGAAGGCCCATCCAGGGCAAAAACCACTCAGGAAGTGACTACAAAGTACGCTGCCCTAGGGATGATAGCCACCAAAAAATAGCAATTACTAAAGTTCATGGAATAATTTTTATTGAGTGACGACGCTTATCAGCGATCAAAGTGGCGCCTCAAGATTAGGAAAGCCGACCCCGCGTAACGGGATGAGGCGAGGATACAGAAGAAGAAGATGGAATAATTTTTATTATGTGTGAAACTCAAAGAAATAAATCATAATTATTTTCCTAAACATATTTCAACCATTTTTGAATCCATCAAATTAAGTTTTTAATTGAAATTTTAAATAGTTATCATTCCATGTAGCTTAATTTAATTTGCAGTAGCAAGACCATCAACTGCCATTAGTTCCTTATTGGCTGATTAATAAGTCATTGTTAATTAGGTATTGTTGCTACCTCAATGACTTCCGTGCCACACACAAATAAAACATTACATTTGAAACAATTGTAAAAACAGTAAATTGAAATTTCCATGCAAAACATGTCAGTCTCATTGAAATACCGATTACAATTTTATTCAGTGAACTCTTTCGATAGTATTTACATGAATTTATGCAATGCAAAAAGTAGTGTTGAATCTCTTCAGTAACAGTACAAAAGGGGTTGCCAGGTAATATCCGTGAGGGCGCATTTCGATCCATGCTACATTTTCATCTCGAGTTTAACTTCTTTAGGCTCATGGTATCCTAGTAACACGATTAGAAAATTCAACCCTTTACCCGCTAAATATGATTGAAGACTCATTGTAAATATTGTTAGCAAAACATACACGTGTGAAATGTAAAATATGTATAGTGAAAGCATGGCAATAATGAACAAAAGTGAAATGAATGGCGCCTAGGCCCCAGGGAACATTATGAATTCACACATCCATTAGGACCTCAGAAAAGAGCAGGATGTTGTGAGCTCGATTTTTGTGCTCTTTGCTCTTTGACACCGGCGAGAAGGGACGAAGGATCGATTTTTACAGGCAGATGAAAGATTAGGGTGCCCGGAGGTAAAAAAAATATAATTCTTGTAAGCTTCTTTAAAATACGAGGGATGTTTTAGATTTCCAAAATGGCGGCCATGCATTTTTTCCTAAAAGTGTCATTTTTTGCAGCGTGTGAATTCTCAAAATGGTATCAAAGGAGATAAAGGATATTTTTTGAAGCCTTCTAACATCAAAACCATTGTACCTGTAAAAGACAGCGAAAACTAAGTTCATTACAAAGGACAGGGATTTCAAAGCTCCCAAAGGTTTGCGAAAACCAAATCTGCGATGAATATGCAATAAAACTACCAGGGGCACATGGTACAGAGGACGTGTTCGCAGGGGCAGCATCCCTGCTGTTAGGGGCGGGGATGAATGGGGTGCAGACTTCCCGCTCAACGGCCGGTCGTTCAATATTTGCCTCCGGACTATTACAAATGGTCGAGCAGCAATGAGTCGTTACTCATCTTTGCACAGGGCAGAAATAAAGTCTGTAAAAAGTTAATAGCTGGAAGGTTAAGAGCGACGGAATATAATATAGAAGCTCTCGGTTTTTGACTTCGAAAAACTGAGCATATGAATATGACATAAATAAATATTATGGAATAATCTTACACAAACACAAATCGACCTAGCCTCACAGTAAGCTTAATAAAGCTTGTGTTGTAGTAATAGACGACAATGCATATAATACATAAATATAGATAAATACATGGGTTATTTTTTTAAAACGACCTACAATAATTTAGGGGGTGAATATGAAGGTCATACTAACAACATTTCTTTGGGACCAACCCCGAAATCAATACATACTTATTTATTTATTTAAACAAGGAATACCAACAGCTAAAAGATAAATTATTTTTTTTAAGATCGTAATACCGAGCCAATTAAAGGAATCGGAAATAGAAGCTGGATATATATCCAGCCGGAGGTATATACTCGTTTCATAAATTATAGCTGGTCTGATTTTGTATGAGAGAGTAAATTTTTTCGTGATTTCGGGGTCCCATAGTAAAAGTTGCTCAATATGACCTATATAGTCATCCCGTTAATTATTGCAAGTCATTAAAAAAACACCTGTATTACTCAATACACAATAACTATGTAGTTGCTAAGAAGATGCATGAATACCCGTGTTTGGACCCGGGTATGTCCTTAAACTACGTCCAAAAGAGAGGTATGGGCAATGTGAATGTCATCTCGCCTTGTGTGGTAGGGCACAGCACAGCAGATCTCATTCCAGATCTAGAGCAGAGCCCAACTGGGGAAGTACCTCCACCTTACAGAAAACCGCAGCCAAATAACACTTGACCCTACTCATAGTGTTGTGTTCCTGCCGGTGAGTAAGGTTGCCAGAGCTCAACGAGGGGGGTGAGGTTAGGGTCGGCAACGCGCATGTAACTCCTCTGGAGTTGCAGGTGTACATAGGCTACGGAGACTGCTTACTATCAGGCAAGCCGTATGCTTGTTTGCCACCGACGTAGTAAGTATAAAAAAAAAATCAATTCCAAAATGTCACCTGGTGTAAAAATGTCTTCCGTTTTTATATAAACTTCACCATTAAAACAAATAACAATTAGCAACGAACACAAACAACTGCTGCTACTAATGAGGTTTTCAAGTTCTCGTTACTCGGTTCGGCTTAGGTACGTTCCGGTTTCTGACGAAAATAGACGTGAAAATACCGAGTTAACCACGATTTTGTACCGCTTAGAATTACGGTAATATTTAGATGTCGCTTTGGATTTGGGTGTGTCCTTAAACTGCGTCTAAAAGAGAGGTATGGACACTGTGAATGTCATCTCGCTTTATGTGGTAGGGCACAGCACAGCGGATGTCGGTCCAGTACCCCTAGTGTAAATTTGATCGACATCATAACGTGACGAACGCGTTTGCGTTAAGTCTCATTTTGTATAGGATTTTGAGTTTCCAAAACGTCCCGCTTGGCGCGCTCTTTCTAAATCCAATACAAAATGAGACTAAACGCAAACGCGTACGTCACGTTTCGAAATCGAATTTATTTACACTAGGGGTACAGATCTAGAGCAGAGCCCAACTGGGGAAGTACCTCCACCTTACAGAAAACCGCAGCCAAATAACACTAGACCCTACTCATAGCCTCCCTGCCATAGCATTCCTGTCGGTGAGTAAGGTTGCCAGAGCTCAACGAGGGTGCGGGTTGTTATGGTCGTCAACGCGCATGTAACACCTCTGGAGTTGCAGGCGTTCATAGGCTACGGTAACTGCTTACCATTAGGCGGGCCGTATGCCTTTTTGTCACCTACGTAGTATTAAAAAAAAATGTCGACTGCAGCTGCATTACTGTTGCGACATTACTGCGGCGGGTTTGATGTCGTCGTTGTATCTGTCAATTTTCTTGATAAAATAAAACGACTGACATTTGCCGGTGTGTAGTGTCAGTGTGTGGCAGTCAGTGCAAAGTTAACTTAGACCCATTATTATCACTATCCCTTATCGTTCATCGCCTCACACCACATAGGACGAGTCATCCATTACGAGTTAACAGATCGCGCCTAGATCTCCCAATCGCCCATCTCAAACTGCCACGCACAATCACCCTATAAATGAGATAATAAATCAAGTCTTCGCGAGATCTGTCTGGAATAATCTTCGTCGTGTCACTGACCTCTTTTCTGATGGAAAGCGTGAATTTGATTACAAGCTAGATGGCCTGTCTTAAGAGACTGTTTTGAAGAAGTTCAATACGGTACGCAAAATATTGAATAAGGTGAGGTATGATTTGATTTTTCAATCTTATATCAGTTTTTTGATATTTTATAGTGATATGGCAACCAAAAGAAAGTTTGTCGTTTCTTATTGTTCTACTAAAGGGTAAAATAATAAACACATTCAAAACCGAATTAAAACATGCACTTATGCAAATTTATAAGCGTTAATGAAAGTAAAACACTCCATTTCAAATTTTTACGTCAAATGAAAAAACATTAATTGCTGTGTTAATTTACTTTGACAGACAATTCGATATGCCACAATTAATACGGGCTCTGCCTAAAACTGTGACAAAGATCGTTACCATTATATGATTAGGCCTCATATCAACACCTACGCATAGGTGTTGCGCGTTGTTCATAAAAGGAAGGGAGAATGGTACGGGGAGGCTCATAGATCCTGTTCAAATGCACGTGCTGGTTCAGCACGCATCGGTATCAAAGCTCGGAAACCGGTTAAATTTACCATGTACTTGGCGCAAAACCTTTTAATTTCAGTTTCGTTTATATAACCGTTAATTATAAGACCAGTTTATAGGAGAACATTTCCTTAAAGTTCTTGTCAGATTAACCGGTTTAAAACAATAAAAACCGGTTTCTTCCTATGTCGGTGTCTTTGATAACGCGGTACAACACCAGGCCGGATAGCCGTCTCATCGCTCGTCGAGTAAACCGATTTATTTAGGTTAAAATAAAGTTCTTAACTTGAGGCGGGACCATTTCGTGGTAAACTATTTATTTATTCTATGTTTCTTCCTTTTGTTATGTGTTATACTTTTGTATGTCATAGTTTATCACGAATAAATGCTATGATTTCTGATTTCTTATGATTTCTTAAAACTTATGAAAGTTACAAAAAAACCGGTTTCAAATCAATCCATGTATCAAAAACTTATTTTAATTTCTAAACAAATATTTTCGTTACAAATGACTCCAAGGAAGAGGGACTTGAACTTGACGAAGCTATTAAAATACGTGCCCGCTCAAATTTAGCAAGTTAAAAATAACTTAGGTCTTGTTAGGAGGTTAAGGTCGAATGTAAGCACAAGGTCGCTCGGTGCCTCGCTTTACTGCTTTGATCTTTCTGATTCATGAGAGTTCGCATTCGCAGTTGACATGTTCACATTTCGAGTCTTATGATATTTTAACGCACTCTTTGCTTTGTAAATTTTCCGTATAAGTAAGTCTATTAGCTATGTGAACGACTGCCACGCCACCTAGCATCCGCTAATCTAGCGGAAAACGACAAATCACTACATCCTGTAAAACGTCATCTAAACTCAAAAAACTACTGAACAGATTTTCATACGGTTTTTACCTATCGATAAAACGATTATTGAGGTTTTTTGTAAAATTGAGATATAACGATGTTTGCTAACGATGTCGGAAAAAATCACGCTGTCCAGGAGCTTCAATCAAAAACGCTGCCTAATCAGTTTGAGCTATACCAACACAATGTACTTACTTATATGGTAGGTTCGACCCTCTTTCATTGGTCTACAAAAAGTCCACGATGGTGTATGTCTATCTTTTAAGGATAACGTGCTATACCCATTTTTAACATCTAGAAAAAGATCACCAAGTATGTGGTATTTGCAAAGCTATTTACATGGATACAGTATTAATTATTTCATACAGATTACAATGGTCCCTTACACGATACAATTTAAATGAATATTTCAGGAGTAATCGTAAATTAATAAAGTTCCATTGCGAGCCATATAACTTGTACGAAATGTTAAAGACGCTATCCGCAGTTAGTTCTAATCTTTACCACCTTATGCGCTGCGATCGCTTTACTTACCCCCACCATGCACTTCGCACGTAGCCAATACATGTGCACATTTTGCGTTTTGTAAATTTTACCAGTTGTTACATTTTACGTGTAGTTCTTTTGCGTATTGTACCTAAATTATGCGCCAGAGCGCTCTTTTATTGTACTTATGTATGCTATATATACGAATTTGAACAAAAAATCTTCAGTGTTGGATTTTGTGCACATCACTGGGAAAATGGAAAAACATCACGTCATAGATGTCATAGATAGGATGAATCAAAAAGTTCTTAGAAATAGGGTTGAAACAGAAGAAAATGTTTTTTTTTTAAACTATACCTACTACAAAATTTCCTTTTGCTACATTATATGTACCATTTTTAATTAAATTCAAAGTATTCAGTAATTCAGTTTGAATGAACTCAAGAATCGACAAAGTAACTCGAGTCTAAAGTCGAGTCCTAAATATGAGACCTCCAAAGACTCAAGTTCCTCCCACCCAACACTAGTTCTCAGTCAGGCAAATAAACAAAAGTTTCGTTCGCCGATCGCGTGGAAAATCAAACGCATGTTATGAAACACATGGGCTCCGCTCGAGTCGAGTTTAGTGATGCGAATATTTGACAAACTTCCTATGAAAGAGATTGTTGTATTTTATCATTTGAATCTATTTGCCCGATGTTTCGCAATTCTTTCATGAATAGGGTACTGTAAAGGGATACGGTCTATCTGCGGTAGGGAATGTAAACGCTCGAGGTAGATTTCTGATAATATTTAATTCTATTTTTTTTTCAAACAGTTGAGTTGACAACCTAGAAATTATATGTATAAAATTAAGATCAAATTACATCTGCCTATGTGACAATTGGACAGTCTCAACATGCAAACATACTCGTATTTTGTTTATTTTTACAAAATAAAAAAATAAAGATAAGAAAAGATTCGACCGCATATCAAAAGATATTTTTTAAGCTTAGTATTGTAGATATCTATTATAAAATCGCTAAGAAATAATGTTCAGGTTCGGTTAGAAAGCTCAGGGTGCCTAGCTAACGTGCCAATCGTTTACGCTCCGTAGCGTAGTCATTTCTCTCTATCACTCTACCATATTAGTGCGAGAGAGACAGTTCCGTTTCGTTCGCTACGGAGCACGGATTGGCACGTTAGCTAGGCACCCTGGTCCATTAGAACTTCGTTTAAAATCTCCCGAACTTTAGGGTACGCAGAAGATAATGACAACGACAAATAAGCTAAGCTCCTATTGGGTAGAGCCGCACCCTACTTAAAGTAGCCATTAGCAACCCTCTGACAAATATGATCGCCTGGTATCCGGATTTATAATGTGTGATGTAATGACGTACACACAATGTATCAAACAAGGTATGTAGGTATAGTGCTAATCAACAAAAGTGTTTCATTCAAATTGGTAAGTAATAAAGAATGGTTATATATACCTATATAAATATACAGGATGATTCAGGAGACGTGAGCAGGATCAAGCCTGCATATTCGGTAAATTATCAGCAACTGTTTCGTACCAGTATTTGTGAGATTAAGGTTAATTTAATTTTTACTGTTCAAAAAAAAAGAGTTTTATTTTATTTACGATATTTATGGTCACCCTCTTTGTTTTATCCATAATTAGTGACAAATTGAATGTCATCGGAGTCTGGTTACTTTTATAAAATCGTATCTCACTCAAGTGTGACATTTTATTTTCTTCATAATCAAAGTGCTGTCATAACGGTTAAAGAGGTTTTATCTTTGTTAATTAAGTGTTGTAGGGTGTCCATGATTGTAGAAAATCAAATTTGTGCTTAAGAAAAAGTTAAATAACAGATAAAAAGCGTGATTGTTTTACTTAAATATGATGGTGAACGATTCATTAACATTTACTGATTGTGTAGGCTTAGTCCAGCTCACGTCTCATGAATCACCCTGTATATATAAATAATGGTTGATTCGAGCTTTGAGAAATAGATTGAAACCGTCTAGTTCCCGTGTATGCCGACTTTGTCGCTGTTATGGCGGTGCATGCTTGTAGCGACTTTAGCGTATCTTTTCATGCACTCCCTGCCGCTTTCTGTCATCGCTCTACGCGACAACATGTCCATTTTAACCACGGTTGGCTATCTTCAACTGAAACTTCAGAAACTTCCTGCGCACGGCTAAACTGTGAAATGAACTGTCGTCCACGGTATTTCCGGACCGATACGACTTTCGTGTCGGTACCCAAAGGCTGGCAATCCCTCTGGTGTTGCAGCAGGTCTATAGGCGACAGCAATTGCTTACCATCAAGCGATTCCTCTGTACACACTGCAAACAGCTGCTAAAACAAAAACCTATTTGTTTGCAATTGTCATTTTTCCATCACTATTCCAAGCCAACAATTTGCATCCCAGAAAAACAGCTCCACGAAGTGTTGTCTCCATGGAGCTTGCTACCAGGCGATCATCACGCGAGGAGCCTACGCTCCGATAAACTCATGAATAAGAATATTGCATTACGTATTCGCGGTACTCGCGGTGCGGCGAACAAATTTGATGATAAGCGGTATAGTAGGTACGAGAAACATGTTGACGCGTGTTGGTAATTAAACCTAGTTAGTTAGTTTGTTGTGGTAAGGTGATGCTTTCACGCTAGTTAGCTAGATGCAGCGCCTGTAGATGTACGCCTGTGTTTGAAACCGTAAATAGTTATTTGATTTACAAGGGAACACAGTTGTTATTTAACCGCTCGTGCTAATATTGATACCCGAGCAAGCGAAAGATTCCAAATTTGAAAGATTCGAGAAGAGGAATCTTGAGCGTTGCGAGGGTTTCAGGGCACGAGGGTTAAACAAACTATGCCTCCGAGTGAAAGACAAAATTTTTCACCACACTAACGCAAGAAAACTACTAACTATGAAATACCAAAAAATGAAATCTAAATACGTAATAAAAAAAATATCGTTCAAAATCATCATTTAAAAGTTAATTCTACTAGCTAACATAAGGAAACACTCAAAACTTTGGTGTGGTGAAAATTATTTTGTTTTTTGTTGTTTAAGACAAGGTATTTCAATAACATTACGATTCGGAACATAGGTTATTAGCACTTCAATATAATATATATCGCTTAACAATAATAGCTAGTTATTGTGCTAGCCAAAAAATAAACGTTTTGATTGTGTTTTATTTTATTTTATAAAACAACTGACAACCCAACTGGGTGTGAGTATCGCGGACTCCCCTAGACCTAAGAAAAGGCCAAGGTCATACATATATCAAAAGTAAACGTCGTGCCAATGAAATCTGAAAATGTAAAATTTTGGAAAAACCTATAATGAGGCTCAATATACCTAACAGTTTTGAATGATTCACGGTTAGTTTCACTAGAGTTATATTGACCGGGATATGGTCCGTGGTTACCTTTTGTATTGCTTTCGAGCTACCGATATTTCGACGCAGTTACATGCATCTTGTTCACTGGTAACTGAAGATAGCGGGTAGCGGGTGGGTGTCAAAGTTGTGTAGGTCAAATTGGTCTGTGGTCGAAAACAATATAAGTCTAGTAAATTCAATACGAATATGTTTTCAACTGATTATGTTTTTTTTTTTAGATTATGTAGTATCATTTACTCAGGGTAACAGAGGTAAAAATGGAAATTCTCCATCGACAAGAGACCAGGGCCCTAGCCAAGATGCTCTGGTCTCTCTATCACTCTTACATATTTATTAGTGCGATAAACAGACAGATAGCGTTTCATCGTCGTAGAGCAAACGATTGGCATCTTGGCTAGGCACCTAGGTCTCATCACGATAAGGATTCGGCCGATTTGGGTAATATTAAGTGTTTAGTCCTTGTAAACGTTGTTCAAGCCAGCGAAGTAAGAAATAAACATAATAAATAACTCAAAGTTGCGAGGTTAAAAGGTTTGCGAAGGCAAGTGGAAAAACAATTTCTCAGAGAACAAGCGTTCTGGAACTTATTGCTTGACAAAAAGATTTCTTGTCGGTTGTACGTGTTTATCTGTCCGCAATGTCTGAGCTTGTTTTTAAAACTGTGCTGGACGTAAAATATAGTTACAAGACTAAAATCCAGTTCACTCTAATATCGGACACCTATATTTTTTGAGCCTAGCTTTATACTCATAGTTGAAAAGCGTCTTAGGTACCTTATCTTACCATATGTGATCGCAGCCGGAAAAACGTCCTACTATGTCGCTTGCCATAAGGAAGCTTTGACAGGTTATTCGTATAAAGATACAAGCAAATTTCGTCCTTATGGCAAGCGACAAAGTGGGAAGTTTTGCCGGCCGCAGAAATTAATATTGTAAATTACAGAACTCCGAAATTTCGTACCTTTGAAAAATGTTCGGATGATTTATGATTTATTTGAAAAAAATCGCGCTCGTACAAAGAAAATTTTGGAAAATATATTTTTAGGTTGCAATACCTATGTAACACTAACATTGACTAAACTAACAACCACGCGTGTAACATTCGCCGTGCATTCCCTAGGTTTGGACGCACCTAGATAAGATAAGAACCTAAACTACACTTACTACTTGCGTAGTAACTGATGTGTGTGTACTGGCTTTAGGCCTAAATATAACCGTGCCCAATTAAATATTTGCGTATCACCCGCGTTCCCCGGACAATTGGAACCGTACCCCGGCCCGGGGCGTCGTCATAAGACGTTTGATGTATTTAGCCAGCCCGCCTGAATTTGTAATCGCTCTCGACAGGATGGGAAGCGTGTTCTTGAATAATAAGTCCGCATAAGGGCCGAAACACGATACGATACGGGGGCGCCGTGTCGTGAAGATAAATGTATGGGCGTAAGGGTTGTTGTAAAATATGTGTTTGCATTCTGGGCTTTATTACGAAGGTATAAGGTCCCATATTGCTAACTGATACAATTACGATATGGTGTCATGTCACAAGACTCGATAAATCGAATCTCGAATCATTAAAATTATCTGTGCTGAGCCAGAAAATATGATATTTTTTGATTAATAAATAATATCTATTGTAAAGTTACATATAATAATAACATTAATAATCGGATACAAGTAGGTAAGTATATGATAAAATCGACTTGTCACCATATTGTGCATAGCATTGTACAGAACCTGTTTATGGTTCATTCATTTTTACGTTACTATGCTATGTAACAGTCTGAGAGCATGGCACGACAGACGACACTATGTCACATCGTGACCACGCCACACGACCTTGTACGACAAAAGCCACGGAGTCGTATTGCATAAATATTTCGTCACGTATTACGCACACAACGATAACGCACCGCGATAAAACATCCCCTCTATCTCATGGTGGCCCGGTCTTTCAATCTTTTCCCCAAAAAAATCGTAAACGCTCTCATCTTCAAGCAAAAACTACAGAACCCATTAACAGCTATCTGCGAGAGTTTTTGCTCTATTATTATAAGAGGGGGTAAAAGCGGAGGCGGGCCGGCAATATGTTTTTGTAAGTTTGCTCTGCGATGCTTATGAATATTGATGTGGAGAGGGCCATTAGTCGCTCTTGCATTATTTTTTTCTTCTTTACGACTGTTTCGAAAGATGGGTACTACCTAGACTAGAACATAATATGTATAATGATTCAATTTTGATGAATATGAATGTAGTGACGCTCACCACATGTCTAAACCATTTTATTTAACCAATATTTTCCGGTTGATGACTTTTAATTTCTAACTGAAATTGTAAACAATGAAGCAATATTTGAAGGAGTATTTACTT